>NC_041823.1:5832317-5987317 GCF_900964775.1 Scleropages formosus
CCAGACACCTTTAAATCCAGGCTGAAGACCAACATCTTCCGAACCACTTACACACAACATTTTTGTGCCATTTCCCCCCCCCATCCCCCTTCTCTTTCATCGTTTGTCTTACTGTTAATTTGTCTTTTTTATTTTGTTGCTTTATTTTGTGGTTCCTTGGCGGTGCAGTGGCACACTAGATTCCTCACAGCTCCCGACTCCTCACAGTTCTCCATGTTCACATGGGTTTCCTCCAGATGCCCTGGTTCTCTCCCACAGTTCAGATGAAGAGTTCTCCCAGAGTTTCAGATGAACGGTGACTCTAAGTTGCCCTCAGTACGTGTACGGGTCGTTACTCACATATCTTTAGTCTTCATCGTAAAAGACTTTGAGAATTGGCTTTTTAATGGTGCAATTTAAAATAAAAAATATTATTACAGTACTTAATGAGGCAGTTATGACTAATCACTTGAAATGTTTGTAAAGTATATAAGAAATTGCAAATTAGATAATGCAAAGTATTCATGATGAGAATTCCGTGTGTTCCATCACGTCAAATTTTAAACCGACTGTTAAGGCTTTCCTTTGCCTTTTTGCGGTTTTAACAGGCTTGTGTACAATTGTTGAAAATGTATTCATTATTATTAGAGATATGTCAGTGGGTGAGTGTACTTACACTTTTTTATCTTTAATAGAACTGCCGTTCATTTTCTCAATGGCACTTTCTGCTGCCTCGTGGGTCTCAAAGAACACAAAGCCGTAGCCCTTTGAACCGTTCTCATCACAAACCACCTTGGGAAGAAAGGATATTTACATTTACACGCATTCCAAGCCAATGCCAGCACACCCTCAATCTGACAAACTTTTCACATCATTCTTCAGACCTCAAGGTATTGATACACAGTGCCAGTTACCTTGCAGGATAATATGTTGCCAAAAGCAGAAAATGTGTCATAAAGGGCCTTGTTGTCAATGGACTTGTCCAGGTTCTTGATGAAGATGTTGCCCACTCCACTCTTCCTCAGAGATGGGTCACGCTGAGACCACATGATGCGGACCGGTCTGCCCTTGATCACATCAAAGTTCATGGTGTCCAAAGCACGCTGGGCTAGAAAAAGATTTCTGAAGTTCTGGTCAAGGTGCTTGAAATGAACTTGTATCCACTGAACAAATTACTCCACGGTCACAAGTTTACTAACACTATATATACAGTACTTTGAACTGCAACTTACTAAATACTGCTATTTGAATTAAGGAAATAATTAGCAATAATATTGCAAGTACTTAGATTTTGCTAGGAAGGCCGTTTTACCTTTCATCACTCTGTTTCTGTAAGTAAGCTGCTGTAGCCTTGAACAGTCACTAAACTAATAATACAAAAAATAATAATGATCTTATTTATGTATTATGTATTTATGTGTTTACTCACCATCAGCGTGACATTTGAAGTTTACATAACCATACGCGAGTGAGCGGTGAGCGATCAAGTCCTTGCACACCCAGATGGAGAGGATGGGCCCAAAGGGAGAAAATTTGTCATACAGATCGGCTTCAGTAACATCCTGGTGCAGATCAGCAACGTACAACTCGGCCACTTGCGAACTTGAAGCACTAGGATCCATTTCCTGTGCGTATTAAAAAACTGAATTTCCAAATGGCAAAACATCAAAAAAATGTTAAATTTTTGTATATGATTTCACAGAAAGCTACTTTATATCATCTACTATCTTCTCTTTTTACAATACATAACACTTTAATAGGCTGTATCCAAGTTACACTAGTGCAGCTGTATTAAAATGCCTAATAAAGACATATAAAAACAAGTACTTGCCATAAAATCAATAACAAGAAATATACGGTATACTTGAAATTATCAGATGTAGACTTGGAAAATATTAAAAATTAATATTTAAGTCTCAATGAATAACACCAGTTAATTACAAACCTGGCTAAAATGTCAGTCTAATGTTGTTCGACAGCTGGTAGCGTAGTGGTTAGAGCTGCTGCCTTTGGACCTCAAGGTCGTAAGTTTGAATCCCACCTCCAGCTGTAGTACCTTTGAGCAAGGTACTCACCCCAAACTGCTCCAGTGAGATTATCCAGCTGTATAAATGGATAAATAATTGCAAGCAGGCCTGGAGAAACCAATCAGCTCAATAAGTAAAATGTCTTATTGTAAAACATGTAATATTTTAACTCTGTGCGACATTTTAATTAAAAGCTGTTTAAAATGAAAAAAATTGTAAACGTAGTTATGAGGTCATTCAGAGTGCAAATCTCAAAAGGTTTTGTAACCTAAGGTTTCCAGGGGTAAGTAAAGATTGTTTTACTTACCAACGAAGGTGTGTAGTTTGTCGCCGAGTCCTTTTACTCTGTTTTGCTGTAACCAAAAGGCACAGAGCAGGTCTTGCGGTTCACGGGTTTGCTGTGTCCAGAAGACTGACTGGAAACCACAAGCTCCTCTCCGAGGGCTCCGGGCTTGGGGTGTGAAACAGCTTGAGAGTTAAGTAGAAAGTGAAAGTGTGATGAACACAGAAGTATCATGAAATGAAAATGAAACTGACTTTTCATACAGTTCATACAGCAACTAGTGGTTGAGATTAAAGTGGCCTTTTAGTCAAAATTTCAGACCAGCCTGTAAACTCCAAATCTGCTCTTCTACATGAGCTCATTCTAGGACTCTTAACATGCTGAAGCGTCCAGGTTTTGTACTTTTTGCTTTTTATCTTATATTAAATGGTATGAGGCAGTGGCACTTTTCAGGTATCGGGTGACCACAAAATATGAGCAATAGTGTTGAATGAAGAGTATGGTGTAAATGTTCGTGCAGCCTAACTTTATGATCGTTCCCAGATAAGCCTTTACACAGCCGCTACTCCTGCATTGTATGTAAACTTTTGTGTACCAAAAAAAAAAAAAAAGAAAATTGTAGGAAGGTGATCAGGATTCATCTATTCTGAGTTTTATGCACCTGCTCGAGCGATGAGCATCGGTGCATCAAGTGGAAAGAAAGAAAAACTTTACTTAACAATTGCACATCTGCAACTATGTCTCTTTCTCCTAATGTAGTGCACACATTGTATTTTCTGAGATGTACGTCGCTTTGGAGAAAAGCATCTCCTAAATGAATAAATGTAAGAATACTTACATATTAAGGAGGACACAGGACTCCTGGAACTCTGATTTTACATGTCCCCCCCCTCCTCCTTTACAACTATGAGGCAATAACAGTTGGGAAATGCTTTCACAGTGCTGTGAAAAAGTATTTGCCCCCGTCCTGATTTTCTTTTTTTTGCATATTTGTCACAGTTAAATGATTGAGATCATCAAACAAATTTTAATATTACACAAAGATAATCCGAGTCAATACAAAATGCAGTTTTTAAATGATGATTTCATTTATTAAGGGAAAAAAGCTGTCCAAACCTACCTGGCCCTATGTGGAAAAAGTAATTGCCCCCTAAACCTAATAACTGGTTGTGCCACCCTTGGCGGCAATAAATGCAATCAGGCGTTTGCGATAAATGGCAATGAGTCTTTCACATCGCTGTGGAGGAATTTTGGCCCACTCTTTGCAGAATTGTTTCAATTCAGCCACATTGGAGGGTTTTCGAGCATGAACGGCCTGTTTAAGGTCATGCCACAGCATCTCAATCGGATTTAAGTCCGGACTTTGACTAGGCCACTCCAAAACCTTAATTTAGTTTTTTTTTTTTTTTTTTGAGCCTTTCAGAGGTGGACTTGCTGGTGTGTTTCGGATCATCGTCCTGCTGCATAACCGAAGTGCGCTTGAGCTTGAGGTTACGAACTGATGGCCAGACATTCTCCTTCAGGATTTTCTGACAGAACCATGAATTCTGCGCTCTATCAATTATGGTAAGTCGTCCAGGTCCTGAAGCTGCAAAGCAGCCCCAGACCATCACACTACCACCACCATGTTTGACTGTTGGTATAATGTTCTTTTTATGAAATGCTGTTAGTTTTACGCCAGATGTAATGGGACGCACACCTTCCAAAAAGTTCAGCTTTTGTCTCATCAGTCCACAGAATATTTGCCCAAAAGTCTTGGGGATAATCAAGATGTTTTTTGGCAAATGTGAGACGAGCCTTTGTGTTCTTTTTGGTCAGCAGTGGCTTTCGCCTTGGAACTCTCCTATGGATGTCTTTTTCTTATTGCTGAATCATGAACACTGACCTTAACTGAGGCAAGTGAGGCCTGCAGTTCTTTAGATGTTGTTCTGGGTTCTTTTATGAGCTCCAGGATGAGTCGTCGTTGCTCTCTTGGAGTAATTTTGGTAGGCCGGCCACTCCTGGGACGGTTCACCACTGTTCCGAGTTTTCTCCATTTGTGGATAATGGCTCTCACCGTGGTTCGTTGGAGTCCCAAAGCCTTAGAAACGGCTTTGTAACCCTTTCCAGACTGATACATGTCAATTACTTTGTTTCTCATCTGTTCTTGAATTTCTTTAGATCGCGGCATAATGTGTTGCTTTTTGAGATCATTTAGCATGCTTCACTTTGTCAGACAGGTTCCGTTTAAGTGATTTCTTGATTCAACAGGTCTGGCAGTAATCAGGCCTGGGTGTGGCAAGTGAAATTTAACTCAGCTTTCCAAAAAATGTGGTTAATCACAGTTCATTCATAATTTAAGAGGGGGGGGGGGGGCAATTACTTTTTCACATAGGGCCAGGTAGGTTTGGACAGCTTTTTTCCCTTAATAAATGAAATCATCATTTAAAAACTGCATTTTGTATTTACTCGGATTATCTTTGTGTAATATTAAAATTTGTTTGATGATCGCAATCATTTAACTGTGACAAATATGCAAAAAAAAAAAAAAAAAAAAAATCAGAAAAAAATAAAAAAAAAAAAATATATATACACACACAGAAGCCGCTTGTCCCACATGGGGTTGCAGGGAGCCGGAGCCTAACCCGGCAACACAGGGCGTAAGGCTGGAGGGGAAGAGGACACACCCAGGACGGGACGCCAGTCCGTCGCAAGGCACTCCAAGCGGGACTCGAACCCCAGACCCACCGGAGCGCAGGACCTGGTCCAACCCACTGTGCCACCGCACCCCTACATATGTATAAAAAAAGTGAAAGTTTCAACTCCCAAGTGTTATTGAAGAAATGAGCAACGTTCAGTCTGATTAATGCAGATCTGATGTTCGGTAAAGTGTGAATAATGCCTTTCTGTAAAATTACACAGCTTTATTAAAACACTTCTAATCAAGTCTGATGTGAAAAATTAGGTGACTTCCAAAATTAAACTACCTTGTTGGACTAATAAAGATAATTATGATTATGTTACTATTACACACCCACACAGGCTGAAGCCACTTGTCCCAAGCGGGGTCGCGGTGAACCGGAGCCTAACGTGGCAACGCAGGGCGTAAGGCTGGAGGGGGAGGGGAACACACCCTGGACGGGACGCCAGTCTATCGGAGGGCACCCCAAGGAGGTTGTAGTGGGCTTTAAGAGATAGGACAGAGGGCACACCCCCCCATCATCATTGATAGGATGCCAGTGGAGCGGGTTAACAGCTTCAAGTTCCTCAGTGTTCATGTCACTGAGGACCTCACATGGTCCACTACACTGAGGCAGTGGTGAAGAAAGCTCACCTGCGCCTCTTCTTCCTCAGATGGCTGAGGAAGTTTGGCATGCGCCACCACATCCTCAGATCATCCTACACCTGCACCGTGGAGAGCATCCTGACTGGCTGCATCACTGCCTGGTATGGGAACAGCATCGCCCTCAACCGTAAAGCTCTGCGGAGAGTAGTGCGGACAGCCCAGCACACAGCAGATGAGCTTCCCTCCCCCCCAGGACATCATGGAGAATCATCACAGACTTCAGCCCCCCGAGCCATGGACTGCTCTCGCTGCTACCATCAGGCAGACGGTATCGCAGCATCAAATCCCCCACCAGTAGGCTGTGGACAGCTTCTTCTTACAGGCCATCAGACTGTTGAACTCTAACGAATAACAAACAAGGCCATCACATGCACTACTCACTCTACCTCCCATGCATTGCACTTACCACTAACACTGGATATTGTATATTTTATGTGAATAGTGGGGGGTGCGGTGGCAGTGGGTTTGGCCGGGTCCTGCTCTCTGGCGGGTCTGGGATTCGAGTCCCACTTGGGGTGCCTTGTGATGGACTGGCATCCCGTCCTGGGTGCGCCCCCTCCTCCTCCAGCCTTGTGCCCTGTGTTGCCGGGTCAGGCTCCGGTTTGCCGCAAACCCGCTTGGGAGCAGCAGCTGCAGCCAACGTGTGTGTGTGCGTGAATAGTGTACACACTGTACAGGCATTTGTGTATATTGTATTTATTTTTTGCAGCCTGTATATCTGTAACTTATGCCGAACAGCTGCGGAGAACGCACCCAAGATTCTCACCACCTGTACACGGTGACAAAGTGATTTGGTTTGATCTAAAAGACGACTTGGGAACACAATCCCGTGCTACATGCATGACAGCCCCTTAAATGAAATGTTGCTGTAACTATGTGCTTTACTAATATTATTTGAACAAGGGTGCGGTGTATATTTTGTGCACTGTTGCTATAAAAACATTAAGCATAGAGTGAAAGGCCAAATTTAAGTGAGTCGGTCTATGATCTGGGGGGAGTCCTGCAATGCTGTCATTAACCACTTTGCCAGCAGAGGGAGTGCTAATCAAGGAAATGGCACTGCATAAAATGTAGCCATCTCAAATAACATATTCAGGGATTCTAGAAAGTATTCTTTGATAATTTCTTATATTGTTACAGGCATTGTTTTTGTATGAAAAAGACATTCATCACTGGTCACAATGATAAATGGCAGTTAAGTTCTAAGTGCTGCAAGACAACGGCGAGTCGGTCACATAGGAAACAAGAAGCATCCTGGAACAATATAAAAAAGCAATTTACAGGAGTCTGCTGGGGCACCGGAGAGCGGTTAAGGCGCAGGGGCCGGAGGGATACTTCATCGTGAAAGCATCACAGAGAAACAGCGTTATTTTCACATATGCTTAGCAGTGAGTGTGTAGTTCTTTATCAAACAGAAAAAACCTGATGTTTCCTGGTTCAACTCCTTCCAGGGCCCCTGCTGTAGAACCCTTGACCAGTTACCGTGTTATATTGAACAGATTTCTATATGGTTCAATCTGAATGTGCTTTTGGATAAAGGCAACAGCTACGGGGGGAGGGAATTCCTGCGCAATGATTTACTGCAACTCCATACCAGCAAGGGCCTGCCCCACACCCTGAACATGGAGCAACGTGCTCCTGGGTGTGTCTCCATCAACGCTAAGTGTTTCCCAGAGAGCACCTCCAAGAGCAGTCTGCCCACTTTGTCATGGAGCCACAAGCTGCTATTACTACTATTTTCATTTAGATAATACCCCCAGGCGACTCAAAATGTTACATTTATGGCCTAAGCTGCTTACAATAACACCAACTTTACCATACCAGTTCAGGGTAAATACCTTGCTCACAGATGCTACAGCAGGAGTCGTAGTTTGAACCCTGGATCTCGAATTGCAGAACGAAGGCTATGTCACCTGCTGCCCATTATGGATGCAAAATAGGTTCCCTGAAGGTACCTGGAATGAGATCAACTATGGAGATTTTGAAGACTCACAGTACCAACCTGGGAGTTAATAAGAAAATCACTTAATTTACTATACCTTAAGGTTAAAAGAGCCCTAGGGAATAAATCAAGGTGAGAGTGCAGTGCCACCCCAGTCCCAACTCTGCACATCAGGAACATTTTATCTATTACTCATCCATTCAGTTGGGAACGCAGAACCTGCACCTGAATGTGAAACATGACGCCAGACTCCCCGCGTACCTGGCCCCAGCGCTCCGTGAGTCACTCGGCAAACAAAGGCGGGAGGCGCAGGTTGCTGCAAACACGTCAAAGAACAGTCACATCACCTCAGACTTGGATTAAGTGAATGCACCAAAAATTTAAGTCATCGGTGAGGGGGATTCTGGAACACAATGGAAGAAGGAAAATAAGCATACGAAAGTCACAAAACGTAGGAATAAGGCAATAACCTTGGATTCAGTACTGCATGAAAAGTTTCACAAGTTAGCTTTTAAATCAATTTTAAACAGGACCGCATCCTCAGCAGAAACTGTAGTTATTCGGACATTAAGCATCAGATTGACATGGGCACAAAAAAATGAAGTGCAGCACCAATCAAGTGTACACTGGTATTATGGAGAAAGGCTTACCCAAACACTTCAGCCTCTATTTATAGTCAGTTTCTTTATTAGACTCACATTAAAGAGAATGATAAAAAAATCCAATTGGCCAATAAAAACAAGTTTGAAATTTGAATGATCAAAAATCTAGGGATTTAGTTTTGAGGTTTAGGGCAGAATCATAATGAGTCCGAGACTCTACTGGGTCCCAACACTGAACCAGTTAACATTGATATTTATTCATTTAGCTGACACTTTTCTCCAAAGCAACTTACAATGTTAAGACATCATTTGTTACCCATTTACTCAGCTTGCTAATTTTACTGGAGCAATTTAGGGTAAATACCTTGCTCAAGGGTACTACAGCAGTAAGTAAAAATAATAAAATGACATGGTGCAGGAGGTGGCTAAGTGGTTAGGTGCCGGTTCAAATCTCACTCCTCCTGCAGTACCCTTGATTAAGGTACTTTGTATAAACCTAACACTACAAGCTGGTTTTAAAAAAAGATAATAGTAACTAT
The DNA here is from genome assembly GCF_900964775.1 of Scleropages formosus. Classification (NCBI taxonomy): domain Eukaryota; kingdom Metazoa; phylum Chordata; class Actinopteri; order Osteoglossiformes; family Osteoglossidae; genus Scleropages; species Scleropages formosus. The sequence continues at coordinate 5,841,015 of NC_041823.1, forward strand.
ATATTACACATCACCACTGTGTAGCAGCCAGATTAAGAGGAACTGTCACTATATTACTGAAGTATAGTGTGACCATTTTAACTTGACAAGCAGGATTGAAGTCAATGGTCTCCCTTAGAGTCTTCCTGAATCCATTCCCTTCAGTATCATATGGCTGCAAATCATGGCCTGAAGCTGCCACTTCCCCTATTAGACCAGTTGTGGAACTCAGCCAGAATGTTCCAGAAGCTCCGTAGGCAGCCGCAATATGTATTCCTCCATCTGCTAAGGAAATAGTGGCATTTGAAAACAAGATCACAGTCAAAGTTTACTTGGGACAAAAAAAATACATTTGTTAACGCAAAAGTAAAGAGACTTGACACAATTTTAATTTTTTTTTTTTTTTTAATTCCACATGAAATTACGCATTCCCTCCAATTAACAGTTACACTTGGGTGCTCCATATGAAAATTCCAGACACAAAACAAAGCTAGTCAGCCCGACAGCCAAATTGTCCTCCACACTGACTACTTAGCCACATGATTTTAGGCAAGTATCAAAAGAAAGATTTTTAAAAAAATCCCTAATTTGAAAAACAGTGACTACCATAAGCAAAATGGGAAATTTACCGCTCTGCTCAAAACACGTTACTGTAAGAGTATCACGCCTTTTAAGTGCTTGCTTAGCTCCTAGTTATCTACACCTCGTAACTGTTAAATAATGGCTTTTGCTGGTCACCCAAGATGAGGGGTAGTGAAGAAAAACATCCGAGCAGATTACAGTAAATGGAATGTTGAGTTTTCTGCCCATTGGTACAGTTCATGATTCTGGTGGCGAGTCTGTTATTCCAATAATTCATGTCCAGACACTCTACTAGCTATACTAAACCTCCTCCATACTGAGGATGGTTCCATGTTGGCTTTGCAGAGAAACATAGCTGTATCCAAACAACATCTAACACTTCATAATGTTTTACATATGAAGAACACACATACAGTATATAACTGACATAGTAGACTCGTCACGTTGCATGTGTTAGAGCCCCTACCCATTTGCTTTTCGCATGAAAAGGAAACATGTCCAATCCCCCCCCCCAAAAAAAAACCACAAATGGGACAAAAAAAACCGGTGAAAGACCTTTTTAAAAAAAAAAAAAAAAAAAAAACTGGGATGCAAGGTGATCTCAGTGTTGACGACGGGCTGAAATAACAACCGGAAAAAATCTGGTGTTTCAGTTGTTCTTGCCATCCTCGGCGTCCTCGGTCTCACCCTGGCTGTCAGAAGTCCACAGCTGTGCAGGAAAGAAAAAGCAGTCAGCGATGTCATGTCATGCTTACAGTACACAGCTCAGAACTGCTGCTGTCATCATTACCATGGCTTTATAACCTGTATAAATTCAATTAAAAAAAATATACCTGTTCACACTGTTGGGAATTTCAACTAAGCTGCTTAGGTTAAATATATTTAGCAAATCACTGCAGCATTAATAAACTTCAGGATACAAGACTCTGCCCACTATGCAGCCTGCTGTCCAAGAAAACTAATGTAATAAAACCGTGACCAGACTGCTGGTGTTCATCTGATAGCCACTGGCACTGATACTTTAGATTTCCTATGAAGACTGGCACACTCACTGTCAAGTTGTCTCTCAGTAGCTGCATGATCAGTGTGCTGTCTTTGTATGAATCTTCGTTCAGTGAATCAAGTTCTGCGATTGCCTCGTCAAAAGCCTGCAAAGAGAAGGGGATGGATTTAAAAAAAAAAAAAGTATGAATCTCAGGTGTTTTTGTCCCCGTGCCCAGCAAGCGGAAAGAGGGAGCACCACCTACCGTCTTCGCCAGATCACAGGCCTTACTCGGCAAATTAAGGATCTCATAGTAGAAGACGGAAAAGTTGAGCGCCAGGCCCAGGCGGATGGGGTGCGTGGGCTGCATTTCTTCCTTACTGATGTCAAAGGCAGCTTGGTATGCTTCCTGTGAGCTGCTGATGATTTCTGGAGGAAAAAAAAAGTGACAAAAGAGGACAGTCAATTTATTATTCCCATCAGTGTAAGCACAAATCTCACAGATTTTGACAATAAACCTGTGCTATCAGAGTGACTCACTGTAGCCATAAATAAGTTTGCTTGTAAAAATTTGTTACATTAATGTGGAAACAGAGAAAAAAGGTCTTCAAAAACATTTCACCATTTAAAAAAGATGATGACATGCAATTGCACACCACTTCAAAAGAAACAGTCAGGAAGCAATGGGTGGAGTAGATGTGGAGCCTGGCCCTTGCAGCTCAAATACCATCACCCCAGCAATGATGCAACAGCCACCTACACCTAACTGTGGCAAAATGGTTTCGATACCCTGCCTACTTGCACCAGAAAGTTTGTTAAAATTGATAACTTTGTAGACCCTCATATTGAAAGGACCACCATACGGTTTAAAGAATGGGAGTGCTCACTTTCCCAAATTCTCAGCAACAACTTCTGGCAGTTATCTAAAAATACTTTAGCTGTATAGCTTTGACTGAACATAGTGACACAGTGGCCAGAACATACTTGTGTGTTCTCCTCAGAGGAAGCCTGACACAGGAAACATTTTAATGACTCAACAAAACATGACTCACATGCTGTGTATGAAAAATACAAACCCCAGGTGCCACCACAGTCTAGCCCTTTTCTCTCTGTTCAGTGCACCACGTGTCAGGTGGAGCACTTTTTTGTACTTCCTTGAGGTAGCAGAGGCACAGCGTAGTGCGAAAGTTTCACATGATGTAAGCTGCCATGCCTGCATGGCAGTTCCAGATGCTATGCCTTTCTGAGCAGTTCACACACTTTCTTGATTGTAACAGTGAGCATAAAGCCCCTATTGCCTTAAACAATTGACATTTATCCAAGAAAGCATAAAACCTCAGATTCACAGGTGATCAAAACCAGAACTGCCCCAACAATTCTACCACATGGCTGAAAGTACATGGGGGAGCAAAATATATCTTTAGGAATGGAAACATGCAATCAATCTGGAATAAGTAAATCTGACATTAAAAAGCAGTTAGTTTTGCATATTAAAAAAAAAAAAAAAAAAAAAAAAAAAGGAAGATGTCTAAGTTCTTGCCAAGGCCTATGGTTTCACACACAGAAAAAGGAATATCTATATGTGAAATACCAGCACTATTGTGAATGGCACTCATTTACTCTGCCTGCTTCCATTCTTGTATTTATACTTGTTGATACAATAAGGAAGACGGACACAGACTCACAAATGTTCAGCCTGATCCCATCCTTTCCCCATTGTGACTGGCTCATTGATATGACTAGCTTAAGCAGAGGGGAATATGTTGTAGACATTTGGACACCCGATAGCACAGTGCTTAGAGCTGCTGCCTTTGGATCCAACAGTCACAGGTTCAAATGCCACCTTCAGCTGTAGTACACTAAATTGTAAAGTTACCCAGTTGTGTAAATAATTGTAACTGTAAAAACTCTAAATCCATTGGGGGAGTGGCAGCACTAACCACTATGCTACCCGGGGACACTTCAGTGTGCTAGCATTACACTGCAACATAATCCTTCTTAAAAAACACCCAGACAATATAAAACTTAAAGCAGGAGCCTATATGTTCACAAAAACACAAATGCAGCCACATGCATCATTTCCCTCAAGCTTCCGGTCACCAAGAAAACACTTCAACACAGCATTCACAGCAGAAAATCTCCTACACAGTGAATAAGCAGTCACCAGGGGCAAATGTACAGGCAAGTCTCTTCTTGACACACCGGATGCCACACCCACGTGTCTGCTCATAACCAAGTGGATAGGACAACACCCAAGTGCAGTATGCCTGTATCTGGGTATGGAAAGAGCTCTACAGAAGAGGGAAACGCCCATCTCAGGTGAGATCAATCACAGGTTATGGTGAACAACTGACTCCATTGTATGGACCAAAAAAAAAAAAAAAAATTCTTCTGAGTAAAACTAAATCCAGCTGAACTATTGCCTTTTGAAACCATTCTTAACAACGCATGGAAATCAGCTCAGCACAGCGTTCCCTACCACTGTCCCTCCCTCTGAGGGGGGCACTTGTCCCAACTTGCTCCCACTAGCTCTCTCCCCCACCTCTGGGGGATAGTGTCTTCATCTTGCACTGTTCTCAACACACTTGTCACAGACACACCCCTGACAAAGCTCCCTCCACCCTCAGTGCCCTACACATCACTAGAGCAAACAGCCCTACCCACACTGCCATGGCAAATGGCTCCTCCCACAGTTCATAGTTCTCAATCACATCAAAAGCAAGTTTTTTTTAATCTAGTTTATTTATAGGTAAAAATAAAACCACTGACTAACCAAAGTGAAGGAAATAAATTACCTCAAACTTGTGGAAAGTGGTTACATTTATAAGAAAGAAAGAAAAAAAAAACCACTGCAAAATTACATCTTCCCCACATTCTCTTCTGGACCTTCTCTTGTCCTCTCCAGACTTTTTACTCAACGTACCGTTTTTCTGCTCTCCCACGGCAACCTCTGCTAAGTAGCGGTAGTAATCTCCTTTCATTTTCAGGTAAAACACTTTGCTTTCAGCTGGGGTAGCTTTGGGGATGAGGTACTTGTCTAGCAGACCCTGTAAAAGAAGAATGAAATAAAAACAATGCTTGAGAAACACAGTATCCGTGACATGGGGAGGTGTAAAGTTAAAAACAGAATCTCACCATGACTTCTTGGATTCCTCAGTAAGCAGAAGCTTCAAATACCACCTTACACTGTTCAAGCAGAATTTAAATGTTGAGACCTACTTAGTGAGCAGCATAATTTAGATCCCCCCCCCCCAAGAAACTATTTTATATATAGACGGACAGACATACAGCGAGTTAAAGCTACCTTAACACAAAAGCTGCAGACTATAGCCTTTTCAAGTGCATGAGAAAGTAAGAGAGAGAAGTTTTTCCTCCTTACATTCTACCTAAACTCCAAAGAATCCCTGAAAGCTGAAGTAGTTTACTGAATAAGCACGGCACTTTTCTTGTCTGTTGCTGTCATCGAGGCCTCGAGTTTGCACAGGCAGACTAGCAAGTTCTACTGGGTGAATACACATGCAGCCCCCACACACACACACACACACACACACACACACCGACGCAAGCATCAGGCAGTGCGCAGTCCCATCTTTCGCTAGAATTACTACCTTTCAAATAACAGGCCACCAAGCTACATTAAGCAGACACTTCCTTAAGCTGAGCATTCAGGAAATCTGCAGTCAGATGTGCACTTTCACCTCTTTTAAGTATATCGGAAACAAGGTTTTAGAGAATGCACACACTGGTTTCAGAAGGCCTCCCAATATCATCAAGGTGACAATTTAACTTGGCCCAAAACCTTAAAATGAGAGCAACTTAGTTTACATGAGAAAAAATATTTTCTTTTAATGAAGACAGCATAAAGAGATTTACCAGTGCCATACAGTACTCATAAAATAAGGAGCAAAGGGAGCACAAGGAAAAAACGCAATTAAAACTGCAGTACTGTAGGAACTCCTTAGTGAACAGCCATTGTGACTGCAGCATACAGTATATGCTCACAGAACAGTATTAAATCCAGGAATACTGACCCGCATTGCAACACTAGCTGCAACGGCTTTTATACTTGTCAAATGTATTTTTAAATAAATTGATAATTTACTATTAATTTTTAGCTAACTTGCAAGTAATACTGAAAAGCATTTCCACTTATGCATGAAGAAAGCATTTTCTAGGGGAAAACAGTAAACTACTAGATTATGTATGAATTTCCAAATGCAACTGAAGGCTGCTGGGGGGCAGCTGGTAGAGACTGAACAGAGGAGTTTATATAAGGCTGTATGTGAGGCTTATGACAGCATCAGTGAGTGGGAAGGCAGCTACCTCCCAGTGAGCTCAGAGAAAAGGCACCTGCCCACTCCTAGCACCAAGGGAAGCTGAAACGACCTCCCGTCACCTCTGGCGCTGGTGGCCCAGAATCGAGGCTCAGCTGCTGTTATTACAGGATTATAACCCAGTGACTCACCACCACGCCAGATATTTCACTGCCACAACCACTTCTTTTGAGGCACTGTAGGATACTCATTCCATTCACAGCCAGGCCAAATGTAGGGGGCAGAAACCTCTCATTTCCCTCTCGCCTGTAAAGAGCTGCAGTGTTGCTACACTGCTTGTGATGTGAAGTGAAGATGAAGTGAATCCAAATGCAAATGTAAGACTATTGCCGATGGATACAAATGCAAATTCAAAATGATGGGTATGACTGCATTGGACAGTGTGGCGGAAAAAAGGCAGTGCTCATTTCTCAAAGAACTATCAGCAGGCAGGACTAAATATAGCAGAAATCTACAATGTATTTAAACCAGAATTACAACGGATTTATAAAATAATGCACTCTGCCTTTTTCCGCACTGAAAGGCATTCTGGCATAGACTGTCCTGAGGTAAATGCCCTGCAAAAATTTCAAAGTGAACGGATATAAATTTTACATGTTTAATATTTCCTAGTGTGTACATGTCACATGTATACACACCAAGCAAATCTTTGTTCAAACGTTAAGGGTGTTGGGGAAAAGTGTCAGCAGTACTTCCCCATACCATTGCCTAGTTTGAAGCAAAAAACAGAAATACCATAAACTTTCTCTTTTCATGTAGGAAGTTCTGATTTAAAACCTCCTGGAGCCAAATTCTAATACCCGCTTTCCCAAGGAAAAATTAAAGAAACTAGGAACAAACTAGGACATACATAAATGGAACACGTTTTTATGCCAATTGCTTCAGTCATGCCAAACTTCCTATTTTTAAATGGGCGTTGAGCACAGATTAAATAACTGGTACTTCAAAAGCATTCAGCAATCAAGAGAGATATAAAGATGGCCCATTGTCCACAACAGCTAATATGCTTAAATGCTTTGACGATTACTTTGTGTCACTGTATACATATCATTTGAATTCACTGTAATTATCCATCAGCTGGTCTTTCAAACAGCCCTTGCTGGACTCACTGTTAATCCGCCACCACTTCTAGACAACACACCTGTGACCCAGGCTGTTCTAAGGACGCATCTCTTTGTACTGGGACAAATAAGATGAGGAATGCACTAATGAGCTTGGCTGGACGAGGCCCCTTCTTATGACAGGTAATTAGAGCAAGCAGTGCAGATCTATCTGGATTAACTTCCAACTACCTTACAGGCAGCATTAGAGCTTAATAAAAAAACAAAAACAAAGAACTGATGGAAGGACTCAAGGTTTAACAAAGGGTGCACATTTTGGTTGATCTCAAGAATGGTACCACTACATCTTTACAGCTTTGCCCATTCTCCATTCACTCACACACACAACAGGAGCAGGAAACAACTTCAAGCTAACAAATATAAAGGGAGTTATCACTGGGGCACACCCAAAACCACATATGAGTGGGCAGTCATTGAGCCACTCAAGGGCCAAGTACGAAGCTTTTCAATCTGCTTTTAAACTGTAGTCACTTTTAACACTAGACCATAAAACTGCGACCAATGCTGTTACAACATCAAGGGCTTTCAGACCAATATCTCGTTGCCTGCTGACCATTTTCCACTTTATTCAAAGCTTCATGTCCAACCAAGAATACCAATACCAGGTCTCAGTCTCCCCACTTTAGAATTTAGTAGTGCCACTGAGCAGATTTTTAATGATGTGCTCAGGATTAGCACTATAGTGGCATCAGTGGTGCTAAGTTAAGGACTGAAAAATTCAACCTGGGGGAGAATCTAATGACCAAATCCAGACCAACTGATGACCAACTTCTACACTAAGAGGAACCTACTGATATACCAACAGAATTCTGGGAAAAGTCTATAATTCTGGAAATGTACTGAGGAGACCGACACGTTCTGTGTACAGATATCAAACCTGAAGTATAGGCTCCATCAGTGTCACAATTTGGGAACTACTTTTTTATACAAAGCATAAAGCAAACACTAAGCAGAAAGAAACAACAAAACAAGACAAACCTTTTTGCCAAAAACATGAGACAAAATTGCTATTAGTCTGAATCTGGACAACAGTGACCCTCAAGTGGATTAAAGGTTTCTTAAAATGGATGGATACTGGCGTAAGTGAAGAATCCCAACCTTACCAGCACATCATTGCAGATCTCCTTGAGCTCCTTCTCAATCTTCTCTCGGTATTCCCTGGACATCTGCTGCTTCTTCTCACCACCCTCAGTCTTCTGCTCGATGCTGGATATGACGCGCCAGGAGGAGCGCCGGGCACCCACCACATTCTTGTAGGCCACAGAGAGCAGGTTGCGCTCCTCGTTTGAGAGCTCGCCACCTTGCTCCGTAACTTCCTTCATGGCTGATGCCATGTCGTCATAGCGCTCTGCCTGCTCGGCCAGCTTAGCCTTCTGTACCAGCTCTGTCTTGTCCATTGTTGCTGGGTCTGGGGTGGAAGAGGGAGATAGGTCACCAAATGGTGTTGCACTCCTGCAAGGAGTTGAATTCTCACTCAAACTTATCATTTAAGCTACTGTGATGACATGCCTTTCCATTTGCATTATGTTGTGCTTTGCTAGTCATATTGTACAGTTCTCCCAATACTGTGGACAACAAACTTTCCACATGAAATGGACCAGATGTAGCTTCATATTATAGTGCACAGACATACCACACATCTCTGGATAATTCCTGACTGCGTATTGGGCCTCTTATATATCATTTGGCAAGATATTATATGTATGAATTTATTTTCAAGGAATCAAAGTTTGCCCCACCTTAACTTAAAGTGGGGGGGAACACTTGGACACAAATGCAACATTTAAAATTCACATGACATGGACTTTGAGATGCAAATGATTTTGATAATTTGGTTACCCTTCTCCACAAAGCAACATTCTTTTTTCTAATCATTTACACAGCTGGACATATGAAAACACCCTATTTATCTATACATAAATAATTCACTAAATGTACACAATAATGTGCCTGCGCGTGAAAAAAGGAAAAAAGCACAATCCAGTCCAGTTACAATCGATATCTTCATAAAGTTACAGCCTGCTGAATGGGCCACAGGCACTCTGTCCCTTCCTGACGCCACAGATTTTCTATGCTCAATCAATCTGCCGTTTTCTGCTCTCAGGAAGCGCAACACACAGTTACAAGCATCAAGTACTATAACTGTTCCCATTTTCTACTCCTCTGGACAGAGTGACGGTGTGGTAAGGGGGGGGAAAAAAAAAAAAAGGGATCGCTTTGAAACCGCTTAATGCAGCCAGATGTCTGCTGTGGAGTCTTTCCATAAAGCCTGCCTCCTAAGCGGATATCCTCCAACATGTTACAACTCATATCACGCAAAAATGCCAAATTAGTCACGGTCAAGTTATGCAGCTGAATGAGTGCACAGAAATGTAACCGTTTTCCACCCGTGACTACAAAACTTAGACCGTTACTTCGAACTACTTATTTCATGACAAATGCAAGTGGGGGGGTGGACTCAGAACAAGACATACAAGATCCATTTTCTTAGAATAGGTAGGAAAATATCTATTTGATTCAGTCTAATGCACAGAAACTATGCTTGTTATAAAATGTATTAATCCGGCTCAATGATGTTAAGGCCGGCGTGGACCATTTCAACAATTCCACTCCTCAAGCTGAGCTGCCCTCAGGCGGCGCTGTCGTGTGCAGGGAAAAACAGAGACATGCCCCAACACACCCAGTCCCTCTAACCTGTTGGAATGGTCAACGTGTTTCCATCTTTCACGTGTGCCGGGGTTAAGGCAACACGTACAAGACATCAGCTCAATACAAAACTGCTTTGGATTGTAGAACTGTCAAAGACAGTCACTGGAGCATCACTTGTCCACACTGCCTTAAAGGACATCATACCGACAGTCATCAGAACATTACAGGGCCAAATATGTATCAACCATCAACACCCCAACGCATCTGGATGCTGACCAGCAACTACAAAACCAACATAAAATTAAACCAATAAATATTTCACCATGGAATCTGGAAATGTTTAAAGTCCCTTTTTAATGAAATGTTCTATTTAACAGGTCTTGGGGGGGTAAGTAACAGCAGGCTAGCTGTGGGTCCTCTCTGTGACCTGGTTTCTCTAACAGCACAACAACGCTGACACAGAAAGCAAGGCAACTCGAGAGACCAACACATTATATATCTTACGAAATACAAAAGGAGCTAAAAATTTCTTTCAATTCTGAGATCCACAGCCAAACCACCAACGCACTCCCATGATACAAATATTTAAAAAAAGGAATACAGACTGATGCGAGTTGACTGCTGTCTTTGAGCCTAGATTATATTAGAGCTGCGTAAAGGTGTCGACTGTCACTGTCCTCACCTGTCCGCATCACTTCCTCCTGCATCACCACCCTCGCTTGTTCAGAGCTCCACCCCCACCCGTCCACACCTTCCTGTACTACCCTCACCTCACCTGTCCACACCCCCTTCGCCTCTCCCTAGACCCACACCCATCTTCCTCACATTTGTCCGCAGCCCCCCCCCGCACAGCCACCCTCCTCACCTGCTCGCAGTCCCTAGGCGGCCGCAGCCCCTCCCTACACCTGTCCACAGCTCCAATTCTCAGCAGCACGGCAAAGTACTCCGAGTCCGACCGCTGCAGCAGCAGGTCCGCCGCGCCAAGAAGAAACTCAAAAAGGGCGTGTGAATGTGATAAACCAGCGAGCGTTAACGGAAAACTTTAATAACTGCAAATAAGCATTTGACCACACAGTAATGTCGTGTAAAACACTAAGTGACGCTAACAATAAAACGGTCACGAGCTCTGCCTCCAGACGACCTACCCCCGCCCCCCCGGCCCGGCGCGCGAGCCGGGTCGCCAGCCCGCCAAAAGAGGTATAAAAAGACACTCACTGTCGACAAGGTACCCCTAAAAAAAAAAAAAAGGCCCGACGGGGGAGAACGAGCAGTGACGCGGTGTCGGGCGCAGAAAGCAGCCCCTCCCAAGCCGACGGAAACGTGGGGAAGGCGCTCGGTTCGCCCGCTGCTCGGCGCCACAAAGCTGGGCAGCGTCGATGGGCGCCGCTCATTGTTCTAGCACGGAAGCTAGCCCGCTAGCTAGCCCACTCCTCTCAGCGCACACAAACCCCTCAGTGCGTCGCTTCCGTGCCCCCTACACCGCATTCGAACCCCTCTAGCTCACTATTATGAGATATATAAACGTTTAATACACCATTTTGAGGCGCCTGGTACCGCTTACCTGACTGCGTCCGCGGTGACTGTCGACTCGCTCGGGCTACAAAGCCACACTCCTCCGGCGGTCCGTTTCGATCTGGTGCACGGGGTTTCCCTCCAATCACACCAGCCCCTGGAGCAGGGGCAGGGCGCGGGACCGTGACGTCAAACGTCGCCATGGCAACCGCTGACTGACGTGATCCGCGAATCCACACACAGACACAAAAAAGACGAGGCTCGTAGCCCTTGGTGACACGGTTCCCTCCACTTTGTTGTTACTCTATTATTATATTCATATATATAAGGAAAAAAATTAATAATAGCATGTACAATAACACTGTTATTGTACGCACTATTATTCATTATATAATCTATATATATAATATATAATACAGTGTTATTGTACATACTATTATTTATTATATATAATATACTATAGTATAATATAAATAGTATAGTGTTATTGTACACACTATTATTAATTTTTCTTTTATCACATTCTGGTGACTCAGACACACATTCTGTTTGTCCTGTTTCTGCTCACACAAGGAAGCGTGAATAGTGCGCTTGACTGCGGTAACACTGTGCACCTGGGGGGTGTGAAAAGGAAGAATACATCACATATGCAGAACAAACTTCTGGAACACTGAGATGATCATCCACACTTCAGACCCTGCCCCTGTGATGCACAGGCAGAGCAAAGGGGGACATTTCCCCACTAATGTCCAACCAAGTTTTTAATTTGTCCCCTCTAATATTTGTGTAAAACACTGTTTAGTTGATTTACTGATTTACAGAGCAAAGTATTCCTACTGTATCAGTTTGGGGTGAGCACTTGCAGGAGCAGGGATTCAAACCAATAGCCTTCAGTTTACATGGTGACACCTCTAACCGCTACCTGCAGCCCTTTTATTCATGGAATTTTTTTTATTGACAGTAGAATTAGATGGAAATAACCATGTTTTTAGTTCCACTGAACTTAATTAAAAGAGACTGTTCATTATTTTAGTCATAAGGTATATGGCATAACATGTTGCTTTGTGTCTTTAAAGAGCCTTATAGTACAAAAAATCTGTTAAAAAGAACCCACTATACATTTTAAGGCCTTCTTTTGCAAGGCCTTCGTGTTTCACTCTGCAAATAGCCAAAATTCATTCTAACTCCTTTCGTGCCGCGTATTCCTAAGCTTTCATTTAAGGCACAGCCAAACATCTAATTTAATTTATTAAAAGAGACTGCATTTGATAACGTTGCACTTCTCAGGTTATATCCCCAGAAATACCCAATGTGACAAAGTATTATCTACTCTGTGAAAACCTTCCTTCTGTTATACATTATTTGTTCAGTAATTCTGAATTTGTTCAGCGAAATTCTGTTATATGTGTCACATGTAGGACGTGCTTAATGAATCATGTCTTATATGGCGAGTTACGCAACGTTTTGATATTGATGGTGTGAATGATCCATGTCTATGATGGCAGTGGATGTCACCATGAATTTTGCACACTTTAGTCATAAATTAAGCTCAGCTGAAGTACCCTCTTTTGCCTCTGTGCAGATTTGACACTCATTTGACTACGAGCGACTTTGAACTGGAAAAAGGACCGACAACAAGAGAAACACTCATAGGAAGAACAACTTTGAGTGACTGCATCCATACTAACCAGTAGTGACAGCCCTTAAGCATAGAGATCTACGATTTTGCAATGATCCTAAAAGTCTTGCTAAGATGTTGAGCCACTGGTGTGGTCAGGGTCAATGGTTTAGGCATGTCAGGCTGTGATTCATTTCTTGCCCCCAGTGGAGTCGGTATATTGGTGTTGTAACTGTGAGACAAACCTATGCTTGCCAGCTCTTAGATGAGCTTCATCGGTCCTTTCTGCTCTGTGAGCCCTTCAGCATGACCGTCAATGTCATTCTGAAATAAGAGCAGCATAAGGCCGACTGTGGGCTCCGCACAGGAGGGCGTGGCACAAGGATCCTAGAACCCACACAAAGAGGCCTCGGCCTATTGACGGTTGAGTCAAGGATGCTACTTTTGATGCGAGAGGCCGAGGCGTGATGCCACGATGTATTTGAATCCTGCTTCAGGATAACGAGTAAGAATAATGTTTTATTGTGTTGTGTATTGCAGCATTTATTTCAAACCTCTGATCATCTATGCCATACCTGTTGGTACTAGTTCTGTTGGGCCAAATGTGGAAAGAGTCACACACACACACACACACATACACACACATACACACACATACACACACACACAGTCTGAAACTGCTTGATCTGAGCAGGGTTGCAGCAAGCTGGAGTCTAACCCAGCAGCACAGGGCGTAAAGCTGGTGGGGGAGGGGACACACCCCGGATAGGATGCCAGTCCCTCGCAACGCACCCCAAGCGGGACTCGAACCCCAGACCTGCCAGAGAGCAGGACCCATCCCGGTCCAACCCACTGCACCACCACACCCCCCTCTGTTACCATAACTAGCAAAATAGATTTTCAGTACAGTAATTATTCCAACCAAACGAACACATGCTGCTTTTCATAGTTATATTTTATTGAAATATTATATGGTATTAAAAGACTGAGCTGGTGTTTCACAATAAACAGCAAAGTTATGAGTGCTGGGCCATTAAGTGCCTACCACAGAGACCTGACCTAATAAAACATGCTGTTCACTGGTGGTGCAGTGGGTTAGACCGGGTCCTGCTCTCCGGTGGGTCTGGGGTTCGAGTCCCGCTTGGGGTGCCTTGCGATGGACTGGCATCCTGTCCTGGGTGTGTCCCCTCCCCCTCTGGCCTTACGCCCTGTGTTACCGGGTAGGCTCCGGTTCCCTGTGACCCCGTATGGGACAAGCGGTTCCGAAAATGTGTGTGTGTTCTGTTGGAGAGGCGGGTATAATTCGGAGCTAAATTTGATATTCCTGAAAGATATGGGTCTCCGTCTGATTTTACACTTTTCGTTGTGCAAAATTGAGGGGATATCACGCAATCCAAGCAACCAACCAACCAATGTCAACAACCGCTTGCACCCGAAGGCCAAAGGCGGAGGGGACACTCCCAGGACGGGACGCCAGTCCATCGCAAGGCACCCCAAGCAGGGCTCGAACCCTAGACCTGCCACACAGCAGACACTGGCCAAACCCACCGCACCCCCATCACGCAATGCCGGTTTACCAAACCTGACTTGATTTTTCCATAAGGTGTGATACTGTAAGGTCTACGGTATACCTAATGGACTGGTGTGTTTATTCCCGATTGATGTTAAATTACTTTTATAATTGGTGTGGTATAACTTTCACATCTTGCCCTACGGGCTACGGTACACGCACTTCGCTAAAACTAGAAACCCCGTGGCGTGCAGCCCCAGCTTGTCCTTTAGATGACCTCTGTCATCTTTTACTTCCTTGTTTTTTTCCCAGATTTATTTTTCCGGTTAAAGATTCCATGAGTCATATGTGTAAAAAAAAAGAAAAAGAAGAAGTCGTCAGAGGAAGTGGGTTTGCAAATGTTAAATTGACCTGCTGATTTTGGTCGTCTGAAATTTGGATTATTTCCGTTGGCGATGCGAGCGGCCTCGCGACCGAACTGGAGCACGGGGACGCACGCGTCTCGCCGGGCTCGGCGAAGCGCTATTTCGGCTCACTTTCAGCCTGTCCCCATGGGGAGAGGGAGTCTATTTTTTACTTTGTCACATGTTCTCCCTTCAGACCGTGACATTAAGCATGTAACCTATTTCCTTTCCGCCATCCTGCGAAATTGGTGGCGTTAAAACGTAGGGCGGACCGCGCCGACGTACCGCAGGCGCGAGGCGGCCGAGGAACCTGCGAGAGGCCGCTCTCCCGCGCTGCCGGGATTAACGGTTCTCCTTCCTCCCCTTCGCTTCGGTACGTGACGGACAAGCCGTGATTTTTTCCCCCGCCGACCACACCCGAGCGAGCCGTCGAGCAAAGGGGAGCGGACGTTGCTATGGCTACGGTGGCTGTCATGCTCCGAGACGGACCGCTGCTCATGTGGGCTCTGCTGGAGAACATACTTGCTCACACCAGCTCCCCGTGGGGATGCGGTGAGGTGTGCGGTTGGGAATGCCAAGGAAGCCACGCAGTCGTGCGCGATCCCCCAGTGTAGAACCGCTCCGGAGAACCTCCAGCCAGCCTACTCTTCCCCACCCCCACTGCCTGCCGTGCGCGATTTGCATTAGGGCTCGCGTGATTCACCCTCGGATAGCAGCACGAGTGGGCGGAACCCGGAGGAAGGCTGCCGGCGGGGGCCGGTGGCTCACGCAGGTACCGCTGCTGCTCGTCTCTGTGGAGGCGGAGGAGGACGAGAAAGAGGAGGAGGAGGAGGAGGAGGATAGAAACTGAGCAGATTAATTATTTTGCGTTGGGACTCCTGCCTGAAAACAGCCCATCAGTGCACGGTTTTGCCAATAGATTCGGACACGCGTGTAGGTCGGATGAACGAGCGGATCGATGCTCGGATGAACAAAGTCTCGCTGAGAGGCCGCGGACCGACATCGGAGCTCTCGTTCGCTCGGACAAAGGGGTCGAGGACCTGCTTGATGCGAGCGGGCGGCACGTGAGCTGTGTCCGTATCCATCCTCCTCTCCTCTCCTCTCCTCTCCTCTCCTCTCCTCTCCTCTCCTCTCCCACCGTGGGCCTCGTTTTGAGGAGGGTCGAACGATCCCCGGGAGGCGGACTTCCTCGAGGGTGGCGTTCGGCCGCTTTGTTCTCAAGCGAACGTTTGCCGTCTCTCCAGAAACGCCGCGAAACGCGCACGGCATCGCATCCCCGCGCGTTCAAAAGCAACCTGTGAGGTTGCCTGGAAACACAGGATGACTTATGGACGTACGGACGAAGCTGTCCCCAACAAAGCGGAACATTTTCCATCTTAATAAAGTGTTCTGGATTTATTATATAATCTGTCACTGAGGGCTATTACTCACCGCGCTTTGGGATCCCTTTCTTATCGGAGGACGTTTCACATGTGCTCGTGGGGGAAGCGGAGAGTTCAAACTACTCAGAATGAATTGGCAAGGGGGTGGGGGGAGTACTTTTCAGCTCCACATTACGTAACCAATTTTGCTTAGCATTTCTTAAGGCCAGATTTATTTTTACTTATTTAGCAGACACTTTTCTCCAATGAACTCTATGTAGTGTTATGAGCCCACACACCTTATTCACCGCAGTGATTTACACTGCTAGATACACTACTTACACTGGGTCACTCACCCGTACATCAGTGGAACACACTCTCTCTCTCTGTCACTCACACACTCTGGGGGAACCTGAACAGCATGTCTGTGGAGGGTGGGAGGAAACCAGAGCACCCAGAGGAAACCCACACAGACACGGAGAACACGCAAACTCCACAGAGACCGAGCAGGGATCAAACCCACGTCCTCTCGCACCACCCAGGCGCTGTGAGACAACAGCGCTGCTCGCTGTGCCACCTTTTACAGGTTTCTTTGCAGATGATTGTTGCTTATTAGTTTGCTGCTTGGCTAAATTTTGTCATTAGCGACTTACAGTTGAGGAGCTCTCTGATAGGGAAGGGTTTTTCTTATATAATCTGAATTTTTTGTTCAAGGATCAGCAGCGCTCCTCTGGGAACTCGAACCGACAGCGTTCAGGTTACATATCAATTTTTGGTCATAACAATTTGCTACCGTCCGCCCGAAAGTTTGAATGAATATTTGCATATTCTCCTACGACCCACATTGAAAACCACTGCACTCTCTGTTCCGTTTGCTTGGCTGATTTACCGAAGGAATCAAATGTCACGCAGTAAAACATCGAGTGTTTTTGTCATTATGAAACAGCACATTCTTATCCAGCTCATTTGCAGACTGGGCTGGCTTGTTCTACTCCTACGGAGCCTCGCTCATGCTAGTTGAAGCCCTCGTTCTTCGAGCAGGACAGATCTCACCGGGGCCCGCGTAAGCGCTGGGGCTAGGAACGTGACATCATCCCTCGGAGACACGGGCAAACCGTCCTCGCTCCCTGCGCGACTCGGCGGGTTGTGCTCGTTGACACGGGTTCAGTCGGCGAGCGAGCCAAACGCCTGTCACACCTGTGTGTCTTACCTTTCCTCTGGACTCCAGCTGAGTGAAGTTCATTGGGTTTGAAACCCCTGACAGCTGCCGGTCTAAAATACTATATTATATAATATAAAAAATATTTATTTATTGTAGGGGGTGTGGTGGTACAGTGAGTTTGGCCTGTGCCCGGTCTCCGGTGGGTCTGGGGTTCGAGTCCCTTGCGGCGGACTGGCGTCCCGTCCTGGGTGTGTCCCCTCCCCCTTCAGCCTTGCGCCCTGTGTTGCCAGGTTAGGCTCCGGCTCAGGACACGCAGTTTCAGAGTGTGTGTGTGTGTGTGTGTGTTATTTATTGTCTCACTTTCGCCCAAGTAATTGTTACATTTGTATGTTCAGCAACTTACAATGATTAACCAGTTCAATCAGGTGGGTGAATTATACTCTGTC
This sequence comes from Scleropages formosus, assembly GCF_900964775.1. Lineage (NCBI taxonomy): Eukaryota > Metazoa > Chordata > Actinopteri > Osteoglossiformes > Osteoglossidae > Scleropages > Scleropages formosus. The sequence continues at coordinate 5,858,675 of NC_041823.1, forward strand.
AGTTTAGAGTAAGTACCTTGGTGAAGGGTAATACCCATTCTTTTCCAAGGGCAGCTGGTAGCATGGTGGTTTGAGCTGCTACCTTTAGACCTGAAGGTTGTTGGTTTAAATCCTGCCTCCAGCTATACTGCATTTGAGCAAAGTACATATTCAAATTACTCAAGTATGAGTTACCCACTTGTATAAATGGGTAAACAATTGTAGGTAGCTCAACACTGTAAGTCACTTTGGAGAAGACACACACACACACATATATGTCATCTGAAATTGCTCCCCCCATATGGGGTTGTAGGGGGCTGGAGCCTAACCTGGCAACACAGGGCATAAGGCTGGAGGGGACACACCCAGGACAGGATGCCAGTCCATCACAAGGCACCCCAAGCAGGACTCAAACCCCAGACCCACTGGAGGAGAGGACCTGGTCAAACCCACTGTGCCACTGCACCCCCTGCTTTGGAGAAGAGCACCTGCTAAATCAATAAATGTCACACTGGGAGGTGCTGATACTCATCCCAGCCACTTCACACTGGGTACCGAACCACTTGAGTGCCGAAGCATCATCTGCAGAGACGTGTCGCTCATGTCGTTGTCCACTGTTTGGAGGTGATGTTGTTTCTGATGGTTTTCTCCCTCCCCTCCTTCTGGAGGGATTCACGCAGAAGGCAATCGGCCTTGAGCTCCCACTCGGAGCCACAATTTTAATTTCCTGAGCTGCACGCAAACGATGCTCTCACTTTACTGCTCTCAAGCTTCTCAGCTCTCCACTGCGACCCCCCCCCCCCCTTTTGTGAACTCATGAGAAACCCTTGTCCTTATTCTGTCACCCCACTCACCTCGTTTGCTCCAGTTCTGTCACTTATTTGCCGTCCTCTTGTTATCTGAGGGTCGGTCCTTCATTTGAGGTGAAATACCAGGATGTGCTCCAGGCACTGTTACCGCTGCTCCACTTGTGAAATCGGTGAGGGACCAACGTGGGCATCCGTCGAGCCCCCCACCCCGGCTCTTGTCCGGAGCCCATCTGTTGAGAGGGACCTGCCAGACCGCTCGCATCTCCTCAACTAGCCCATCGTTGGATGGCAGCAGGACTGAGAAGATCCGGTCCAGCCCAGCATGTGCCTGGACCGGCCAGTGAGAAAGAGACAGTGGTGTTTTCACGGTAGCAGAAGGGAAGCTGGTCCTGCTACTATGGAAGCAGTGGACGCACTGGCAAGGTTATCAACTCCGTCAGTTTTCCAGAATGTTTTTGAGCTGCTGGTTCTCATTTGCCCATATTTTTACACACACTCACACTCTGTCTGAACCGCTTGTCCCATAGGAGGTCACGGGGAGCCGGAGTCCAACTCGGCAACAGAGGGCGTAAGGCTGGAGGGGAAGGGGACACACCCAGGACAGGACACCAGTCCGTCGCAAGGCACCTCAAGTGGGACTCGAATCCCAGACCCACCGGAGAACAGGACCCAGTCCAACCCACTGCGCCACCGTGCCCCCCCAGCCATATTTTTCAGATAGCCTCTAATTCCACAGAACAGAAACAGACTGCTATTATGCTGTTCCGTTTGCGCAAAATTTCACAATTACTGCTTTCAAACCAAATGTTCAGCTCTGGAAATCGGTCGTTCGGGTCTCAGACCCGTGACTTCTGATTAACCTGCCTGACAACACAATCCCAGTCGATGAGTTTCCACATATTTGTCGCATCCCTACTCTACGAGCAGCAGGCCCGGGAGAGCCGTATGTCACCCAGCTGGTGTTGGTGAAGGGGGGAGGATCCAGGGCAGGGAGAGGAGAGCGTTCCTCCGTATCTGCTACCTCCTGCCTCATGGCCCCAGGTGGGTGCAGTTGGAGACATGTGGTGGTGAGGTAATTATAGCAGAGTGGTCTGAGCCCATCCATCTTCAGCTGGTGCAAACCGGGATCCTCCACACGCTTCCTGCACTGGGGGAGACTTTAGCACCAACCAAATCAACTCGCAGTCCTGCAGAGCCAAGTCCACCGAGTCCAGCTGGTTCTCCGGCCCTTTTTTTTTAAAACACCTCTTAGAGCTCAGAAAGGGGGTCAAACGGGTTCAATCAGATAGTTCACCGCCCCAGCCAGAAAAAAAAAACTGGCATTTTACCCTCCTGGATGCTAAGCATAATATCCCTGACTCAGCAATTATGGATCTGATTCTCTCCTTGGTTCTACTGCAGAGGGTCCTGAAAGATATCAACTAGTGCAGTGGTAAGGGACAGTGTGACAGCTGGTATTATGCTCATACAATAATGTGTAGTTATAATTGCAATCATTTGAAATACCTAGTAAAATAAGGAAACATAAGATTATTAGTGAAATTGATATTTTATTAAAATATTATTTCGCATCCAGATTTTTCAGCCCTGGTTTAAGCCCTGGGTGGTGAGAGAGGACATGGGTTCGATCCCTGCTCAGTCTGTGTGGAGTTTGCATGTTCTCCCCATGTCTGTGTGGATTTCTGCCGGGTGCTCTGGTTTCCTCCCACACTCCAAAGACATGCTGTTCAGGTTCCCCGTAGTGCATGAGTGACAGAGAGTGTGTGTGTGTTCCACTGATGTACGGATGAGTGACCCAGTGTAAGTAGTGTACCTAGCAGTGTAAGTCACCACGGTGAATAAGGTGTGTGGACTGATAACACTACATGGAGTGCATTGGAAGTCGCTTTGGAGAAAAGTGTCTGCTAAATAAATGAATGTATCACATAGTTAAAAAGCGTTAATCTGAATGGGACAACTGCAGGACTTGCTTTTAAGAGTCTTCAACTGAACTTGGCCAATCGGAGGAAGACCTTTGAAAATATTAGCAAAATGCTGATCGGTCCAGTTACGGATCGTCAGCGACACGCGGCGCACTTAATAGTTCTTAGCTCTAAATTCGGTTAAGTCATTGATGAATCAAAAAGAGGATCAATATCAAGTTATCCCACTTTAAGGACAGAACAAAGTAATAGATCATTATATTGGTGCACCTCAGAGAGAGAGAGAGAGAGATCCTGCTCGTTTGTGGCTAAGAGCTGAATGGAAGGTCGAGCAGAGAACCCTGCTGAGTGCCCATGGCGGCATCACCCTCCACCCTAGTGGTTGCAGTTGCTGCCTTTAGACCCAAAAGTTGCAGGTTCAAATCCCCTCATCAGCTGTAACAGCCAAGAGCAAAGTATTTACCCTGGCTTGCAACAGTAAAAATTACCCAGCTGTATAAAGGAGTGAGTAACTACAGGTTGCTAAATGTTGTAAGTCACTTTGGAGAAAAGCATCAGCTGAACTAATCAATGTAACCTGAACTCTGGACTATCTGGTCTGCACCACTGTGGTAGCAAATATGAAAAAGGTGCCTTTTATACAGAGAAAATATCAATATGAAACATATCACATATTTTGCTCAGAGGAAAAAAAAAATTAACAGTTCATTTTGGTGCATTTTGTTCTCGGCCAAGAAGAGAGTTCAAAGCCACAAATGCAGCAACTGCAGTTGATCTTCGGAAAACAAATCTGGTTCAAAAAAGTTCAACGGAGAGGTCCACCAACACTTCTGAATTACGATGTGCCGACGAGCACACGTGCTGAGGTCTGCGCCGACGTGTCACTTACCCTGCACACGGAACACGTGCGCACCGGTGCTGCCTTGGCCGCCACTTTCTGGTTGTGACCTTTCCTCTTCTTGGCCTCCGCCTGCCTCCTGGCGTTCTTCTGCTGGGACTGGAACAATTTATGTTGCTTAACATTATAAGCTGCTTTGGAGAAACACGTCAGCTAAATAAATACACGCACGTTGTACTTTTCAGATCCAGGGTCATGGAGGTCTGGAGCCTATACCAGAAGGATAAGGTCTGAGGCTGGGCACACCCTGAGCCAGAGGCCAGTCCATCACAGGACAACCTAGAGTCATCACGTCACTGAAACACATGTCTTTGGACTGTGGGAGGAAACCCAGATGAAGATGGGGAGAACATGCAAACTCCACACAGACTGAGCCAAACCAACTTCCGAACCCAGAGCCTAGGAGCCGTGAGGCACCAGCGCTACCTGCTGGGCCACCGTGACCTGACAGTCGATTCGCACGGAAAGTTCACATCCGACGAGTCTCATGTGACATAACAGCTTATACCTGATCGGCCCATCAAAACAAATACCTGGGATTTATTCCCTTTATGAATAATAACGATAAAGTGTGCTGTTCCACTGAGTCATCAATCCATAAAAAACTGGGGGGAAAAAAAAAAAAGTCATTTTCATACATTCATCTCTTTGATGCTTTTCTCCAAAATAACTCACAATGTTTCTCCCATTTTTACTGGAGCAGCTTAGGGTAAATTCCTTGACCAAGGGTACTACAGCAGGAGGTGGGATTTGAACCTGGGACCTTGGAGCGCAAGGCAAAAGCACTAAGGACTATAAGCGCTATGCCACCTAGTGTCAGAGATGGGTCAAGGCACGTGGCCCGCAAATGGGAGCGCCGCGCTGTCCCCGGCGTCCCGTCTCTGCGATGTCCGTCGGCGATACACAGCGGCGCAGAGGGACAGAAGCGGCACGGAGAGTCCAGCAAAAGATCCCGGTGCGAATGGACCTGCAAATGAGGTTAATCGCACGTTTTATTTAGGGCCTCGAAAGAAAGCAATTACTGCAGGAGATTTCCCCGAGGGACGCCGACGCCGAGAATGTCAGGTGGGGAAAATGGGTCAACCGACAGCTCGGCTCGGGTGCAAACCTGCGGGTGGCATTGGGGCTGGGGTGTAACAATTTCCCTTGTGGGATTAATAAAGTATATCTATCTATATATCTATCACACTGGAGCCAAGGATGAAATAAAATGACTGAAAGGCTAAGAAGGACCCAGGCGACTGATCCAAAATCTTGCGTCAGGATAAAAGCTGATCCATCGTCACCGTTTCAGGGTATCGGGGGTAAAACCTCACGCGGGCTTCATCGGTGCGTTTGCTCGAGCCAAATCGATGCTTTCAGCCACACGAGCCCCTACGACCGCACGTTACCTGACGTACGGAGCGGAACGTTCGGATCCCGCTCCTGGAGTTTCCCGCAGACCGCTGCCCCAGGGAGGGATGCGAGCCTCGAGCCTCTAGAGGTTCGTAACCGTTCCTAGGCCACAGACCCCTTTAATAAAACGATGAAAGGTGAGGACCCCGTAAAGGAGCTCAGAGAAAACACCGCACTCACTTTACCGCACCGGCACTGCATCACCTTCACTTAGATAAATTCATTGATGGTCATCGATAGAAACACCTTTTCAAGATACTTTAAACACTTTATAAAGTCTTATTGCTAATAATAATACTACTATTATTACATTTATCATTATTATTAACAACTTTTATTTAGTCTTCAAAGCTAATCTGTGCTGCACTGAGCTCCTGAAGTCCATGTTCGGGTCACTCTCCGCACTCAATGTTCAGGACCCCTGCCCTGTCCTCGTGCCATCCATCGCGCTTGAAGACGTGAGGATGGGATGCGATCTAATCATGTCACGGTGCGGAGCTCTCCTTTCCTCGGCGGTTCGGATCCCATTACCTATCGGTCGTCAGTGTTGCAGCAGCCGGTCCGAGTGAGTGAGTGAGTGAGTGTCCGTCCGGCGTCCCGAAGCCGCGCTGTTCTCTCACTTTGTTTGTTACATTGTAACGAGAGAGAGCGCGCGCCTGATCCACAGGCTGTAGGTGTGGGCCACAGCAGGGGTCCGCGGGTCCCACACTCGATGCGCGCCCCAGTACTCGCGTCCCTCCCAGTGCAGCAGCTGAGCTCCTCCCCGCTCGTGCGACTCGTCCGGGCGGAAATGAAAACGACGCGCGCACCTCCTACCTGCGAGTGGGCGTGGGTGGGCTGTATCACGTGGGCAGCGACAGGTGGGCTGTACCGGGACGTGACCAGGATGTGACTGACAGCTGTTGAAACGGTGTGACGGGCGACAGTTAAAAGTTCAGAAGGAAAGGGACTGATCACCGAAGGAATTTTACATATATGTAAAATATTTTTTTTTGTAAATATATACATATAATTTTATATAGATATATTTAAATAATCAATATAGATGTATAGATATATTTATAATATGTTGTCTTCAGCTGTCTATGAGGTAAGTTCAGAGACCTTAAAAAACATTCGAAATTTTTTTCTTTAATGTGTCAAATACAGCAAGTCGTGATTGTGCGTTAAAATATGTAGAAATATTATGTCATATTTCGTCCCGCGGCCTCTTTGTCCAGTTCAACTTGCTGTACCGGTGTTAGAGAGTCTCTGGGCTTTTCAGTACAGATGTACTTACTGAGACATCAGTAGTGTCTATTTTTGTTGCTCTCTTTACTTATTAAATACAATACAATTTAATAAGGGGTTTAAATGCAAAATACAGTCAAAACAATTCAAATTTACTCAAGGTCACCCGGCTGAGTCCAGGTTACGCACTTCGACAGGTGACGCTGGTTTGCCACTCAGATTCATATCCTGGTGCTACAAACCAGACTACTCAAAAAGGAGCCATCTGTACATTTACTGTGTTTAGTGATGTGCTTTTCATTTTTAACATCGCAAAAATTGGGTCGAGCCCTGGCCTGCAGTACCGGCAGTTTCCACACGGTGGCGCCACACACTTGGAAAATAGTTGAGCTGCCAGGTTTCTGCACATTCCATTACAGCTTTCATTTTTAGTTTTAATGTTTCAGATATGTGAGATATGTGTCTTGACTGAACCAATAGTGTCCTGGAAGCCAGACTCTCAAACTAACAGGCTGCGGTGGCTGAAGAGCGACAACAAGTGTACAAGATCTGCTCTTACTAATAAGAGTGTATTGCATTTATTGCTGGTATTTAATTATTTCACTAGGGTATGAGACCAGTTTCCCCAGACCTGGCAGTCTAGACTTTCATAAAAATTCATATTTAGGATAGAGAGGAATATTATTATGAACACTACGAAAGTACATTTCAAGGAAATACATTACACAAAATCCTGTGTGATAAATCTCATTTTCTAGCCCAGGAAAACATTGAAGGAATTGCACCAGTGAACAGCTTAACAAAGTAAGGTATTTAAAGTGATGTTACCTTGTCTGGAAAGCCTCTCTGCACAACTTCTCAGGGTTGGTCTGAGATGTGATTGCTGACAAGGTCAAATATTTGCGAGTAAATATGGGCACATTTTCCCTTTCTTCTACAAGCATCTGCTTAAAAAAATACAAAGGAGTGAAAGATTAGCTTGTCACATCCATTGTGTACTTGCACCATCTGTCATGTAAATTTTCTGAGAATTATTCCAGGATATTGGTCGTATTTGTAAACGTGAAAAATCCTGTGTGGGCACGGGAGCAAGTGGAGACGAAAGGGCTCTTGGGAGATTGAGCATTTTGAAAGGGGTTCTATGGGCTGTGACCTTCGCCTGTGTGGCGACTCTCTAATAAAATCATACTGTTTACCATGAGACTAGATGCAATTTTTAAAGGTGCGAACATTTCATTTTATGAAAACAATTAATTATGTTAATTTTTTTCTGAAAAGATTGGGCTTGGTGGTGACCTTGCAGGGTGGTCGTTATTCTTGTATATAATATTAAAACAAACTAAAAAAATGAATAAATGATCAGGATTTACATGACTGATTTTGCTGTCTTACATGGGTGAACCGATGCAATTTGGAGTTCACTTATTTTTGCACCTGGACCACTTCCGTGTTTCTGCTACACACACGATTTCCTCTAAAGCAACACATGGAACCGATCGTCACACACCTGTTATGGCGGAAGAGAAAGACTGGTTCTCATTAAATATAACATTTTGTAGTGAAACCAAGGGACACGAGGGGTTCACATACTTTCAGGCATGACATTGTGCTTACATGGAGATGTTGTAGTTTTCTCATATAGGTGATGTCTTGTGTCTCCAATCTGGTTGCCTGGCTGTGCTCATTTTAACTAGAACTCCCCCCATAGGATGCAGTGCAGATGCTCAGACACAAGGGAAGTACCCCGCCTCCCAGCATGCACTCCCAAGTTAACGCACTAGGACAGGCACTGTAAAATATTTCTTAAATTACAAAAATAGACTTCAAATGAACACGTCCGGCATGGCAGTGACTGCCAGAAGATGACCCCAGATGACACCTTTATCCTCTCCAGAAATGAGGGACATCAGCTGACTGCTGGACCCCATAGGCACAACTCAAATGGCGTGGTAGCACAGCGAGTAGCGCTGCTGTCTCACAGCACCTGGGTGGTGCGAGAGGATGTGGGTTTTACCCCTGCTCAGTCTGTGTGGAGTTTGGATGTTCTCTGCGTGGGTTTCCTCTGGGTGCTCTGGTTTCCTCCCACACTCCAAAGACATGCTGTTCAGCTTCACCTGTACTCTGTGAGTGACAGAGAGAGAGTGTGTGTGTTCCACTGATGTATGGATGAGTGACCCATTGTAAGTTGTGTATCTAGCAGTGTAAGACTTCTGGTGCTCTGGTTTCCTCCCACACTCCAAAGACATGCTGTTCAGGTTCCCCCATAGTTTGTGAGCGACAGAGAGAGAGTGTGTGTGTTCCACTGATGTATGGATGAGTGACCCAGTGTAAGTAGTGTACCTAGCAGTGTAAGTCACCTTGGTGAATAAGGTGTGTGGGCTCATAACACTACATAGAGTTCATTGGAAGTTGCTTTGGAGAAAAGTGTCTGCTAAATAAATAAATAAATGTAAACTCCCTGACAACAGCTAATAAACAGTCTTTATCTTTAATGCAACTCCTTTTTAAAGGGAACACCCATCGACGTTCAGGGAAATGACCGTGAACATGGCAGGATGGCACAGCTATGGCCATCGGGGGCTGGTTTGTACGACGGTTTTAAGGTAAACATAAATGAAGTTTTAAAAAAAAAAGAAAAAAATGAATCCTGAATCTTGACTAAATGAAAAATGAATCTGGCTTAAAGTTATTATATCCATCCATCTATCATCAATATGCATTTGATGCAGCGTCAATGCAGGGTCATGGTGGACGGCAGCCTATCCTGGTAGCACAGGGTGTGAGACAGGGAACACGCCGGACGGGGCGCCGATCCATCACAGTGCAATCACACACACTCCCTCACACACACAAACGCACTACCATGCTACCCCAAAAAGTATTCAGATTTACTGTGGACGTCCATAATTTTCATATGGAGTTTCACTGGAGGGTCTCTACTTCTCCAAAGGAGTGAATGAGACCAGAGCGGTTGGACCTCAGAACAAAATGTGCAAGACGAGGGTTGCTAGGCAGCAAACCAGACAGCCCGGTGGGGCCGAGGGGGCGGAGCCATACAGGAAGGTGTGCGTTCATCACTTGATCAGCAGTGATTTGCTAACGTGGCTCATTTCGGGGTGGTTTCCATCATTCATGCACACTGTTTCAGGTCCCAGTCTAACATCAAGGAACATTTATCACCCAGGATCTGCTTTTAGTCCAGAACCTTCCGACCCCACAGCCGGACGCCGATGAAAAATGGATCGTATTTAAGATGGAACATAACAGTGTGGCTTGAGAGTGGATAGAAAATCCATTTCTCCCACAGCAAACATATGGAAGGCTGGCGAAAGCCGCACGTTCCCCGATGTGAAGCAAAGAGCTCCCAAGGTGTGTAACAGGGAGGAGACCCCCTCAGGGTAAGAAAACAAGCAAATCGCCATCTTTTTTGTATGTATGCAGGGCGCAGAGTCGCACCTGATCCACAGCGACCACTCGCGTGGTTTTCAAGGCAAGTCAAGGGAGGAACAGAGGTGGGTTGCCAGGTCCTTCCCCTGCATGTCCGGGGAGGAACACGCAGGGAGAAACACGGAGCCGCCGCACAACCAGGCACCGGTCAAACCCACCGCACCACCACACTCCACACCGCACAGCTGTGCAATTTTTACTGTATTGAAGAAAAACAGAAGAAGAGCTGAACTTTGTGTAAGAATCCAGGGAAGGGTAAGGGCTTGGGTGCTCGGAACCCCCTGGGATATGTGAAAATTAGAGTAAAGATGAGAGACTTTGATGCTGATGAGGCATCTGGCCGAAACGCATCCGTCACATCACAAGGAATATAACTGGTTCGGTTACCAATTCAGGGTAGGTCCCTTAATCAAGCAGGAGGCGGGATTTGAACCTACATTCTCCAAGTCCAGAAACAGCACTTCGCCACCTGATACCTGCGGTAAGGCGGGAGCGTGGTGAAGCAAGATGCTGTTCAGTAAATACTGAAATACATATTAAAGTAGAGCTAATACTGTAATATTAATGGTGCCGGAAAGATCCGGAAGCCACAGACGCTCAGAAACATACAAGGAGTTTGGCTGTGCGAGACGCCTGTCTATTGTCCTGTACTGTCACTTACAGGAGACCACGAACCCACCTTGAGTCCGCTGAGCTCTTGTCCATCCGCAGCCTGGAAACGAGCCCCCGGAGCCACACTGGGCTTTTGTGTACGGCCGACCCGCACCCCCCGGGGGGGGTGGGGCAGGCATCGCAGGGTTCATGTTACTGCTCAGCAAGGCGGGATGGGAGTGGGGAATGCAACACTACAGATGCTACGGCCCCCCCCGGTCCCCATCCCCCGGCCCCTGCCCCTCAATAGAGATCCCAGCTCAATCTCTATTGAATCTGTCTGTTCCACCTGTGTTTGCATGGGTGTGCTCTGGTTTCTGCCCACAAACCAAAGACATGTGTTTGGTACTGTTGCAGCTTCAGTGAAATTACCCTCAGGGGTTAGTAAGGTATGATCGTTATCATAGTGACGTACACTGAGCTACTTACAATGATTTACTTGTTTTCACAGCTGGGTAGTTTTTACTGTATTAGTTTTCAGCAGGCAGGTGTGCGGTGGTGCAGCGGGCTTGGCTGGGTTCTGCTCTCTGGCAGGTCTGGGGTTCGAGTCCCGCTTGGGGTGCCTTGCGACGGACTGGCGTCCCGTCCTGGGTGTGTCCCCTCCCTCCCCCTCCGGCCTTACGCCCTGTGTTGCCGGGTTAGGCTCCGGCTCCCTGCAACACCGAACAGGACAAGCGGTTCAGACAGTGTGTGTGTGTGTGTGTATCTGTCTATCTATTTGTTGTGGCCACATTGAAAACCTCTGAAACTGCATGCAATTCATTTCGTACAAACTACCGATGCTGCTAAAAAGGCATCAAGAAAGATTTTAAAACCTTTCATATATACAACTACTCAAACAATTTTTAAAGATACTGAATCATACAGAACTGTATATATATATATATAACAAATGTATTTTCACACACACACACACACACACAATAATTGCAGTTGCAATGAGACGGTACCGAACACTCAGTCTGCGCCTCGTCCGTGTCTGCACATTTTTCCCTCCGCACATCACTGAAGGACTGCCGTCTCCCAGACTCCCGACGTACCTGCAAAGGTCACCGAGAGAGGAGACCTTTTCCTCTTCTACGCTTCCCGCCCCGACGGCGCGCGGTGCCTTCGGTTCTTGCGAACGGCACGAAAGATGGAAAGAAGGAGCACGAATTCCATTCATTTCCGTGCCTCCGCCTGGTTATTAAACTCCGAGGGGACCGTTAAAAGTCGAAGGGCGGCGCTCGCAAGATCTGCCGGGGCGCGGGCCGAGGGCAGGCGAAGCTATGAAGCAGAAATAATAAAATAATAAGAGTTACACGATGAACAAGCCTCTTTCACGGAGCCATGAACATAGACCGTAAAAGATTAAACGCCTCTAACGTATATTCATGTATGACTCAACGCTGAGCGCAGAGAAAACAGAACTGAGAGGGACCTTCTCTCCATAAAAGACGCCTGTTTGCTTTGACCACGAAAGGAAGGTGAAGGGAGTTTATGGGCTCGGGGAGACGAAAAGTGGCGTTAAAAAAGCTCCGCGGGAAGTTCTGAAGTCTAGATCAAAGACCGGTAGGTATTTCTCTGTAAAAGTGAACCCTGCAACATGCAGCACTCCACTGTTTCATACCCAACCTGGCGGCAAGCAGCGAATATCATTAACAAATAAAGAATAACAGCACAAGGAGGATCCGAAAAAGCAATAAATACTTATTTATAAACGAACGAAAAGTTTAATGAGTCACATTCACGTTTACATGTATACATTTATCAGGCTCTCTTCTCCAAAGCGACAAACATCTCATAGAAAATGCAATGTGTTCATTACATGAGCAGGAAGAGACACTTAGATGCAGACGTGCGATTCTTAAGTACAGTTAGTTTCTTTCCACCATATGAACCAACGTTCATCACACGAGTAGCTGCATAAAACTTTATCAGAATATCCACTCCTGATCAATTTCCTAGTAATTTTTTTTTTTTTGATACGTGTAAACATCTACGTTACACTGCAGGAGTAGCTGTGTAAAGGATTGATCTGAGCATCATCATGAACATTTACACCTTACGTGAACTTAAGAGATGATGGGCGAAGTGAGTCTGGAAGAGGTGAGTTTTCAGACCCTTTTTAAATGTGGAGAGAGATTCAGCAGTTCTGAGTGACAAGGGGAGGTCGTTCCACCACAACGGAGCCAGAACCGAGAACCTTCGGGCTTTGGTCCCCTTTCTACGTGGGACCACCAAGGGGGCAGATGTGGAAGAGCAAAGCAGTCCGGTTGGGGTGTAGCGGTTCTATTTACATTGCTTTTGTAGGAGTTCAAAACATTAAATTTCAGTACCTTACTTCTACGGACAACATAAGATAGTTGTGACAGAGGAGGCAGGACAGGTGAGGTGCTCGCCTCTCGGCGTCTTTATTTAGGGCGGTGCAGGGGAAGATAACAGCGGGGGAAAGGGGGGAACCGGGAACTGGTAGAAGCGGGGCGGTGCTTCGGGGTTGTGGTTGGGACCGGGGTCATGACTGACTGACTGACTGACTGACTGACTGACTCTCTCTCTCTCTCTCTCTCTCTCTCTCTCTCTCTCTCTCTCTCTCTCTCTCTCTCTCTCTCTCTCTCTCTCTCTCTCTCTCTCTCTCTCTCCTCCTCACTGGCGGGGGTAGAAATAGAGGTTGCAATTAGCCCCAGCTGCGGCTGGCTTACCCCGGACTCCGCCCCTTCCGCCCCGGCGTGTTACAATAGTATTTCTATTAATACTTTAAATATTAATTATATTTAAAATTAATATTTTAAATATAGCTTAATATAACATTCTGTTATATTTCTATACCATCTATATTCTTGTGTGAAGGAGGAAAGAACAAGAGCCTATGGAACAGTTCATTTATGATGCTGTATATATTGCATTCCTCTATCTATTCATCCTGTATTATATATAATATACATTCCATTCATCTGTCCATTGTAATATCCACATAGAGTAGTTAATATTTCCATAAAGTTTATGACAGAGCCGTCAGTCCACCTGAAACACCTGTCTCAGGTACACATCAATGGAACACACGCAGTCTCTCTGTCACTCACACACTATGGGTGAAACTGAACAGCATGTCTTTGGACTGTGGGAGGAAACCAGAGCACCGGGCAGAAACCATACCAACACAGGAAGAACATCCGAACTGGAGATAGAGTGAGCTGGATTCAAACCCATGTCTGGCACCAGTGCTACATGTTGTGCCATCGTATAGCCCTTTTTTGAGTATAAAACTGCAGCTGAAGTCATTTCAAACACCAGACTTATTCTGATAGAATTTTCATTCTCTTTATTTTATTCATATGAGTTATTATTGTAGGGGGTGCGGTGGCGCAGTGGGTTGGACCACAGTCCTGCTGTCTAGTGGGTCTGGGGTTCGAGTCCCGCTTGGGGTGCCTTGCGATGGACTGGCGTCCTGTCCTGGGTATGTCCCCTCCCCCTCCGGCCTTACGCCCTGTGTCACCGGGTAGGCTCCGGTTCCCCGTGACCCCGTATGGGACAAGCGGTTCTGAAGATGTGTGTGTGTGTGTGAGTTATTATTGTGATAAAAGAATTCTTGCTGAAATAAATTGGGGAAAAGTGTCTGGTGATTTTCCAGACTCAAACTGTTTTCCAAATGTGCTTTCAACAGATTTCATTACGCTTCTAAACGTGAGCCAGTTATGCTTGTAGCTGAAGATTGGTGATGGATTTTCATGCCCATTCATAAAAATGAAACGGTACCATTGTGAGAAACTATCGGTGGAAATGTAAAGGATTCAGTTTCTAGTGCGTTTGCTCCATGAAAGGACATTCCTTGCTATGTGTGGCTAAAGGCTCAGCTCCCCGGGGACGAATGGGGACAATTACCATCTAGGAATGGTCTTTGCTTCCTGTCTTCCATGGGGCACCTGCACAAGAACTTGTCCACATAGCTGCATTTTGTGCTTATATTTACTCAGGTAGTAGATGCTTTCCTCCAAAATGACATGATGTGGTGCAAGTTTCTGGAGAAGTGAGGAGGTCAGGAGGGAATTGGGCCTGAAACAGATGTGTTTTTGGACCCTTCTTGAATGCTGAAAGGGATTCAGCAGCTCTGAGGGGCAGAGGGAGCTCATTCTACCGCTTTGGACTCTAAACTGAGAACCTGCAGCATTCAGGATCAGCATTTTTCAAAAAATATGCATAAAAAGTGTGATATTCATAGCACAAGATAAAAGGAAGGAGAGCACAGCTGTTCCTTGCATTGCTGCCTAACCTGAAGTTCTCTTGAGTGGCTCCTCATGGGGCCTACAGCTGAGGCCAGGAGTGGGCTGATGAAGCCGGGGACTTCAGTGGTGCAGCTTTATGGTCATGGGGTGTAGATTCCTGTTGGAATTGCTGAGATCACCCGGAAATGGGACTCTCCTCCCCTCCTCCAGTGGGTACGGCGCCCACTACATATCTGCAGCGTGTAAAGATAGCAGACACTTGGATTGGGCGTCTATGAAGGACACCTGCGGCACTAGTTCTTGTGTGTATGCCCCCTATCTCATTGCGCCCGGTCAATCATTGACGCCCATTCCCCGGACTACGCTCCCTCCGTTCCCGACTTCTGGAAGGTTCCGCCTCCTCCCTCAGGGAGAAGGAAAGAGAGGAGTTAATTAGGCGTTCAGGAAGTGCTGCCCAGCCCGGGGGGCTCGTGAAAGGAAATCCCACAAGCAGCAGCCAGGCTGGAGGTGAGGAGGGATATCTCTATACCAGCGCTCTTTGTCCCGCTAAAAGGCAGGATTTGTCAGACAGTCTTTGATTCCAGCTGTCGCTTTCTGCTCATCCCTCAAAGAAGCCTTTAGACACAGCAGGTAACGTTATACTCCTCGGTGGGATGGGAAAGTTGGAGGTGAACTGTCGTTTGCTTCAGTGAGAACACTCATGCCAGCCTTCAGCGATCCGAGACAGAAAATAGAAAAATTTAAAAGGAATAAATTTACATTTATTTATTTAGCAGGCGCTTTTCTCCAAAGCGACATCCAAAGAACTCTGTGTAGTGTTACCAGCCCACACACCTTATTCACCGCGGTGACTTACACTGCTAGATACACTACTTACAATGGGTCACTCATCCATACATCAGTGGAACACACACACTCTCTCTGTCACTCACACACTATGGGGGAACCTGAACAGCATGTCTTTGGAGTGTGGGAGGAAACCAGAGCACCCAGAGGAAACCCACGCAGACATGGGGAGAAAATGCAGACTCCACACAGACTGAGCAGGGGTCGAACCCACGTCCTCACGCACCACCCAGGCACTGAAAGCAGGGCTGAAAAATCTGGATGCGAAGTAATATTTTAAGAAAATATCAGGAAACCAGAGCACCCAAAGAAAACCCACACAGACAAGAGGTGAACATGCAAACTCCACACAGGTTTTTTTAAAAAAAAAATTAAAAAAAAACAATTATTATCCACATGGTCTCACATCTGATTTAAAATTACACAAAGGATCTATATTTGAAGTTATGCATCCCTTATCAAAAGATCAAAAGAAGTTCAGAATGAAAAACGTGATTCTACCCTGCAACGTTGTTGCAGATGAACCCACGAGCTGATGAGTCATGTGGCGCCAGAAGAAGAAAGCAATTTGTCAGAAAACATTCGCACTTAAATGATTGCAGATCTTATCGTTGCTATTTCAATAAGCGCAAACCTGTTTCTCCACTTTCCGTACCCGCGGGGCCCAATCGATTTCACTGCAATTAATTCCATAACCTCCTCTGCTCATGTTTCCGTCTTGCACATCAATTTGCACGGCGATTAATTCAACGCTCAGCACCCCTTGACCGAGGATGGAGACCCGGCGGTGCCGCCTCCCGCTGTCGGCACGCTGACGTCACCCTCGGAAATCCACTGGGATCCGACGGGCCGCTGTCAAGCGCGGGCTGTCAAAGTCGTCCGATTTCAAAGAAACACGCGCGTGCACAGACGCCGAACATCATAAACAATGAACGGGTTACAAAACAAAAAACAAGAACGAGTCGTGAGAGAGGTGGAAGGGGGGGTCAGTTATTTTGCAAGAGAAAGGCCTCGCTGGGCATCGGAAGGAGCTCCTTCCCTGCATGGCTGGTTCTGGGAAGAGGGGCGGTGTGCATGCGTGTGTGTGCGTGTGCGTGCCTGCGTGTGTATTAAGGGGGTGCCGGAACGCCTGCCCCCAGCACGCAGCACCACCTCCCCATCTCCAGAGCCTCCGCCAGTGAACTCCAAGGGCCGCGACCCGCCCCTGCCGTTCCCTGGCAGACAGGCGACAGAACCCGAGGCGGGCCCAGGCAAGTATCCTTTTCCCACGAATCCACAGGTGTGCATGCAATAAAAAGGAAAAAAAAAAAAAAACACGCATGGAAGACTGCGCTTGTTGCGCAAACCTGCTTCGTGCTCATACAGGCCTCTCTCCCAGATGCGGCCACCAGATTCTGCAGCCGCTGCCGGGCGTCGCGCAGCTCGCAAAGCTGGAGAACGTCTGTCCGCGCGGGCGCGCGCGTTCCGCCCCGAGGCTTCCTGCCGTGTCCTCCGGGGGACCTTCGCAACCGCGGGACCGGCTGACAGCGAAAGAAGGAGCCCGGTCGGTTCCGTTTCCCCGCTCGGCGGTTTGGAAGCGGAGGCCCCCGCCGGTGTTCCCGCAGCCTCGGAGCCGCGGAGCCTGAGCTCAGGAAGCGGTGACGGAACCTGCACAACCTGCTCGGGCCTGGACCCGCTCCCTAACCCCGCCTCCCGCCCGCTCCAGCAAAGCAAGCCGGGTCAGATCTGGCACGGAGACGAGCTTTGTGAGGACGGCTCTTTCCAAACCCTGCGGTCGTGCGGCGCATTAGACCTTAAATCCGCCCGAGGACGAGCGGAGCGGCGGGCGAGTCATAAGAAAGAGGCCCCACCTGTTTGTCTAAGAGGCACCGAAATGCACGGCCACGCCCTTCTGCAAATTATGACGGGAAAATAACAGGTCCCGTCTCTGGGGCTTTGGGCAAACGCCGAGCAAACAGCGGCGAAACGTTCACGCAGTTCAGCCAGTTCAGCTTTACACTAAATACGGCTCATTTGCGTATTTCTCTGCATCCTGGCTTTCTGATGTAGGTCACTCAGGAAATAAATGAGTTATATTTACATCTATTTATTTAGAAGACGGGGGTGCGGTGGCGCAGTGGGTTGGACCGCAGTCCTACTCTCCGGTGGGTCTGGGGTTCGAGTCCCGCTTGGGGTGCCTTGTGACGGACTGGCGTCCCGTCCTGGGTGCGTCCCCTTCCCCCTCCGGCCTTACGCCCTGTGTTGCCGGGTAGGCTCCGGTTCCCCGTGACCCCGTAAGGGACGAGCGGTTCTGAAAATGTGTGTGTGTGTGTATTTAGAAGACGCTTTTGTCCAAAGCGACTTCCAGTGAACTCTGTGTAGTGTTATCAGTCCACGCACCTTATTCACCGCAGTGACTTACACTGCTAGATACACTACTTACACTGGGTCACTCATCCATACATCAGTGGAACACACTCTCTGTCACTCACACACTATGGGGGAACCTGAACAGCATGTCTTTGGACAGTGGGAGGAAACCAGAGCACCCAGAGGAAACCCACACAGACATGGGGAGAACATGCAAACTCCACACAGACTGAGCAGGTATCGAACCCACGTCCTCTCGCACCACCCAGGTGCTGTGAGACAGAAGTGCTACTTGCTGTGCCTGCTTCCTGCAAATAATCCAGGTTTGAATCCCACCTCCTGCTGTCTCATCCTCTTGAGCAAGGTATTACCCTGAGTTACTCCGGTAAAAATGACCGAGCAGTTTAAACAGGTAGAAACGAAAAGCACTTGAAGACACAGTGAGAATTTCCACTAAATGTAAAAAATAAGAAATAAATAATATTTATATTTATTGTTGAACATATTTACTGCAAATACACATGTCATAGGTATTTCCTAACTAATACAGTATATTCTGCATAGTTTGTACGCTGCATGAAAAGCACTGTATTATTTTTTTATGAACGTCTGAAAGGAAGTATTATTATATTATCATGCAGTATTTTCCAAGAGAGGAAAAAAATCAGGGAGAAGAGGAACCCGAATCGCGTTTTTTTTCACACGCTGAGTGCAAACGTAGAATTGAGACGAACGAGTGGGAACACACACCGAATTCCAGGACGTCGTTCGGTTCTCGGCGAATGCGCACATGCTTGTTGCGCCGACGGTGACTCTCCGGACGCGAGAATGAAACACACCGATGGCACAAGATCAGGCGTCAGAGCTCTTTAACCAAAGCGCTGGGGCTCTTTAAACCGCATCCTGGAAAACACGCGGCTCAGGGGCACGTTCGGGTGACTCTGTCCGGGGTGTCGATGGATCGCGAAGAGCTGTAAAGTGCACTTTATCCGACCAACAAAAGCGCATTTGTTTGAGAGGAGGCTGACGTTGGAGATGTTATCTCTATATGTGTGTGTGTGTGTGTGTGTGTGTGTGACAGGGGTTGTCCTCAGTGCAGGATGTCATGCTGGATGCTCTAATTTAAAAAGCACAATTATTAAACTGGGGGAGGAGGCTGGGATAAAGGATGAGCTGCGGTGCGAAACGTGCCCGCTTCCATGCAGGCGGACGGTGGAATGGTGTGAACGGATTACTCACCGTTTCATTCCAACCGTGACCTCAGAGGCAAACATCTGGAGGCTATGGAATTGCTGAGAAGGTATTTGGATCTTGGGAGGCGGACTTTCTCGAGAAAACAAGTGCAATTCGCATTAAATCGGTGTACTTTCGCAAAGCGCCCTTCCCTGCGCTGTTGCATCAGGGCACTTGAGTCGAAAAGCAGCTAACTGGAGGTGTTAACGTGTAATATTTGTGTAACCGCCACTGAAGAGTGTGTGTGTGTGTGTGTGTGTGTAAACAGAAGCCAGCTCTCCCCGCAGCCTGCAGGTGAGACGGGCCTTACCTGTCCTAAGGGCGCTGAACCAATGAGCTGCGAGCTCGGCCCCCCGTCGCCCCGCCCCTTTCCGCAGCGAAGGAATTCCAACAAAAGAAGAAAAGAGAAGCTGCAGCGCGAGCCGCCCGAGAGCGCAGGTGAGACACGCTCACCTGCGGACTGGACTCACCTGGGCTCGTGGCAACGTTTCGCGGGAGGATCATGTGGAGGCAGAGCGCAGGAAAGCAGCTCTACCTGTAGCCCTGGTTTGGACACCGTCACCTGCGCAGACCTGAAAGTCCAGTTTCTCAGGAGCGGTTGGGGGGAGTCGGGTTCGAGGAGCGGAGATGTCGCAGGAGAGCGACAGGTGAGCGAACACCTGGTCCTGGCCTACACCTGTGGCTTCATTTTGGGGTCTCCACACCCCCCCCCAAGGTTTTATTGGCGAACAATTTCGTATTCATAGAAAATATTTTGTAATTACAATCATACATAAAGTACATTCTGTCTATGATTATATATTATATTATCATTGGGGCAACGTCTCTTACTTTTATCTATTTATTTCCAAAATTAATTTTTAAACCTGTACCTATGACATTTTTAACTTTAAGTCAAGGTACCGCCGTGGGCGGCTGTCAACCCTCGGACAAATGTGGGCGCAGGGGAATGTATTAAAACTCACATTTTTGTTTATTTCGTGTACAGTTCAGTAGAGGAATAGGGCGCATTTGTTCCGACAAACACTTTATTTGCTTTGGACAAAACTGCACACGGATTTAACATGTTGAACAAGGCTGAAGACGGACTAAACACACAATCCGACTCGTTCAGTCGCATTAAAACCTTTTTAAAAGGACATTAAGTAAAAATACTAACAGTAAAAATCCTCATTATTAATACTATTATTAGCATATTTGAGAGTGGATATTAAAAAGGTAATAATGAGGTTGAAGCTTCACGTTAAAATGCCAGAATGACATTTTTTCACTTTGGAAAGTTAACGTTAATATTTAATGTTAAAAAAATAGACAAAAGTTATTTTTGATTGATTCGTGTTTATCAAAATATATTTGAATCTGTGAAGAAAAAAATTACAGATATTCACTAAAAATGACTTTTAATGAATTTACATTGATTTTGAGGTTTTTCTTTTATCCCCTGGCATATTTTCGATGTTTGTCATTTAAAACCTCAACATAACTGTTTGTTTCTGCCTTTAATTGACTTATATATATATTTATATATATCTAAAGCACTTTCAGTTCTCCTCAAGGAAGAGGCACAAAGAAGCAGGGAAAACTATTTTTCATAAATATTTCTCATTTTTCACAAGGGTTTTTTGAATAAGGAAACTGTGTGAAGAAAATGAGACACATTTAAAGTATATCCCAAAAGTCACTGTTAGATGAGGTTCAACAGAGAAAATACAGAGCTACACTACACAGGACGCAGGACATTGGGGTATATGAACGATGAGACCTTTAATGCTGCTGGTGGGATACCGCAGTACAAAGTAGTGAAAGTGCTCTATATATGTATATATACACACACTATATAATATTATTATATATAGTATATAAGTTGGGGGGGCGCAGCAGGTTTGACCGGGTCCTGTTCTCTGGTGGGTCTGGGGTTCGAGTCCCGCTTGGGGTGCCTTGCAATGGACTGGCGTCCCGTCCTGGGTGCGTCCCCTCCCCCTCCGGCCTTACGCCCTGAGCTGCCGGGTTAGGCTCCTGTTCACCGTGACCCTGTTCGGGAGGAGCGGTTGTAGATACTGTGTGTATGATCTTAAAAAAATAGAGGAGCTTTTTCTTTGTTTCTGCTGCTCTCGTTTCTCACGTCCACTTTGCGGTGACCAAACAGCGCTCTCTGTTATCCGGTGTCCTGTCATATGCTTGTCCTGAGCAAACAGTGCAGAAACCCAACAGCCCGAGCTGGGAGTGTCTTGTTTGGATATTTTGGAGCGCCGTATCTCTTGTATTCATCAGAAGCCACGCAACCAGTTTTTCCCGCTGCGGCGTCGGGTAATCGGGTCGTTTCAGGCAGCATCTCCTGCTCCGAGTGATGAGAACCTGGGCGCCTCTAACCGAGTTGGCCGCTTCTCTTGCTGGGCCCACCTGTTACCGAAACGCAACACTTTGCACCCCCCTCTGCGGAACGGGAAAGTTTTCAAAATACGGAAGTAGTGGACCGTCGAGCCACGATCTAGCTCTCTTCGCACACCCATATCGCTCAGGCCCGATACACCTCCGTAGTCGGTGTGTTTCCCGTTCTTTATTGTCCCGAGGCCACAGCGGGACGGATGGGTGCCGTACAAAGTTAGAACGAACGGAAGCGAGTCACGCGGAGACCCGGTAGCCCGACGGGCGCTGATGGAGGGGAACCGTCTGGTCACCGACGTGTCCGTGACATCAGAAAGGAGGAGGCGAGAGAATGCAACTGTACAGAGGCCCGCCCCGTTTAGTCAAGAATGGACATGCAGAGCGAGTTCCAAACTGCCACAAATGTGCACCAAACTCATGTTTTTAACAGCGAGTAAAAAATATGTAGCTTTAAAGACCCGAAGAGAAGTACGTGAGGGGGTGTGGTGGCACGGCGGGTTTGACCGGCTCTTTCTCTCTAGTGGGTCAGGGGTTCGAGTCCCGCTTGGGGTGCCTTGCGATGGACCGGCTTCCCGTCCCGGGCGCGTCCCCTCCCCTCCCCCTCCGGCCTCGCGCCCTGTGTTGCCGGGTCGGGCTCTGGCTCCCTTGACCCCGCTTGGGACAAGCACTTTCAGACTGTGTGTGAAAGTATGGGCAAGATTGCTACCGAACTGGAGTGTTCAAAAAGCCATGGGATTCCATGTGATATGATGAACATTTGCTGTGTGCATTTTTGAAGGCATAACATTACTTTCCAGTACATATTGAAAATCAGGGCAGATGACCCCTGAGTACTCATCTAAACGGAATCATCCATTCACCTGGGCTCTTCACGCAAAAGTCCACCAGTAGCCTCACACCCCCGCGCTCCCCTTATCTGTGATCGGCAGCAAGCGCGTGGTGCTGGTGGTCAACAACGAGACCCCCTTCCACTCGCGGCGGGCCTACACCAGCGAAGACGAGGCCTGGAAGTCCTACCTGGAGAACCCGCTGACGGCCGCCACCAAGGCCATGATGAGCATCAACGGCGATGAGGACAGCGCCGCCGCGCTGGGCCTCCTCTACGACTACTACAAGGTCAGAGGTCATTGACATGAGGCCTTCAGAGATACTGTTAAAAGTATGTGACAAATGAAATGAAAATGTTTAATCTTAAATGTATAAAATGAATAAATGACCATGATTTACACCCCTCATTCTACTTACCTACTGGGTTTAACCGATGCAACTTGGGCTTCACTTATTTTGCACCTGCACTACCTGTGCGTTTCCACTACACACACGATTTCCCCTAAAGCAACATATGGAACTGATCATTACACGCCTATTGTGTCACATGAGATAAACTGATTCCCATTAAATTATCACTATCATGGTAAAAGTAGGGGTTGCGGTAGGGTTTGACCAGGTCGGTCCTGCTCTCAGTGGGTCTGGGGTTCGAGTCTTGTCTGGGGTGCATTGTGATGGACTGGCGTCCCGTCCTGGGTGTGTCCCCTCCCCCTCCGGCCCTATGCTCTGTGCTTCCACGCTAGGCTCCGGCTCCCCGCGACCCCGTATGGGACAAGCGGTTTCAGATGGTGTGTGCGTGTGGTAAAAGTAATGGACATAAGGGTTCACATACTTTCAAGCAGCACTGTAGAAATTGTAAGAAAGATTGTATAGGAAATAGCTGAAAACATGTTTTGAATCTTATTGTTAATTTGCCCTGCTTGTGTGAAGATGCCCATGGAACCCCCTTCTGGGAGAGCGGTTTGGTCTAAGGAGCTCCTCGCCGGCGTTTGTTTGAGTCCCACAGCGATGAATGGGTCTTCGGCTCTGATGAAGTCATTCGATCCCGATTTGCAGGTTCCCAAAGAAAAGAGATTGTTGCCCCCGACTAAAGTAGCTGAAACTCCAGAAGAGCTGGGGAAAAGGTGGGAGCCTAATTATTTCCACTTTAAGTGTGATCTTGGTGGGAAAAGCAGACATGATGGAATTTGATGTGATTTTTAATGCTGTTTCACACAAACGTGTTTGAATTTTCTTGCTATATTTCTGTCATTTTTTAATACGATTTTGTACTGTTCCTGGAGAAGGAAACAAAAGGAAAAATGGAAAAGCGTGCCAATTAGACAATATGTGCATGCAAGTGTTTGAGGAACCACCGTGCTCCAGCTTCTGTGTGTGTGTGTGTTCTCACACCTGTGTGACCGACAGGAGTTGTCCCGCGGGAAACAACGACCATGGCGGGACGGAGCCTGTGGACAACCGTGTCCAGGTGCTCAAGTCAGTGCCGGTGAACCTGTCGGTCAGCGCGGAGCCTCCGGAGACCAAGCGGGAGCCATACAGCGAGGTGGGCGGGGCCGCTTCGGGGGGCGGAGCCCTGGCGGCCGTTAAGGCCGAGGTGTTCGTCCCCGTATTTTTGGGCCCCGGGGGTCACTATAGGGTCGAAGGGCACGAACCAGCCCGGACCGCCTATGAGCAGAGCCACTACGGTGTGACCGCTGCCGAGCACGGTAGCTTCGTGAAGGACGACCAGCGGAGCACGCCAGACAGCACGTACGAGGACTCCTTCCCGGGGGACCACGAGGTGAGGCCCGGGCCAAAAGAGGAGGCAAGCTGGAAGCCCGATGGGGGGCGGTTACATACCTGTAGCAGCAGGGAGGAGGATAATGCTTTAGGGTAAATGTGGAAGTGGTGCAGGAACAAGTGCATTAAAATAAACAGTTCTGGGGTTGGATTACAGTCCGTTTCTTCGTCCTTAAGTTTCTCACGTGTATCATTGCATTCCGGTAAAAAAAAAGTTACACACGAAAAGATCTTTTGGGGTGGCGCCAAGTGGCACTGGTGCTTCACGGATCCTGGGATGTGGGTTTGGACGTGGGTTCGAATCTGGCTCAGTCGGTGGAATTTGCATGTCCTCCCCGCGTTCGTGTCAGTTTCCGCTGGGTGCTCTTGTTTCCTCCCACAGTCCAAAGACATGCTTCGGGGGATTGATGAGTCTGAATTGCCCACGGTGTGTGTGCGTGTATGTGTGTGTGTGTGTGTGTGTGTGTGTGTGTGTGTGTGTGAGTGTCACTGCCCTGTGATGGATTGGCATCCCATCTTGCATGTAACCTTCCTCACACTTCATGTTCCAGGATAGGCTCCAGACCACATAGACCCTGCATCAGGCCATGAGCATAAAAACAGATATAGATTAAAAGGTTGTATATCTTTATGAAAAGTCCTTGTAAAATTCCAGGCTTGACAGTTGGCTCCTTTTTCCTGTTTGTGAGCAGAAGTATCACACCTCATCCTCCATGGGAGCAGATGACTTCATCTACAACCAGCCGGCAATGTGAGTCCCTGCTTTCAAGTCATACTCGTTGAAAAACACCCAACTCCCATTAACGGAACCAACAGATGATAGGCTACATGTTAAAAGTCCGCATGACTACAAAGGGGATGGGTGGGTGTGGTGGAGCAGCGGGTTTGGCCTGTGCCTGCTCTCTGGTGGGTCAGGGGTTCGAGTCCCGCCTGAGGTGCCCTGCGACGGACCGGCCTCCCGTCCCCCTCCGGGCTCGCGCCCTGCGCTGCCCGGTTAGGCTCCAGTCCGCCGCAACCCTGCTTGGGACGAGCGGTTTCAGACAGCGCGTGTATAAAGTGGATTATTTATATCTTTATTGTTATTATTATTTTTCTGCAGGGGGACCTTCCAGTACACGCTGGAGGCCACCAGATCTCTCCGTCAGAAGCACGGCGAGGGCCCCATGACCTACCTGAACAAAGGCCAGTTCTACGCCATCACCCTGAGCGAGACGGGTGCCAACAAGTGCTTGCGACACCCCATCAGTAAAGTGAGGGTGAGTGGGGGGGGGGTCACTGTGGGACAAGCAATGCATTTTGGGACACTCTGAGTGATGGCAGTCTGAGGCTGCGCAAATGAGACATGGGAGGGGTCTAGCTGGAGAATATTAGGCTTGCGGGGGGGGGGTGCCACATGTCTTCATAACACTGCTGGTCACTTTCTTATAAGGCACCTTACATGATGCCTGATTATGTGATGCATTTGAAAACTGGGAAACCAGAATTGGAGGGGTTCACCTGGCCTGTCAAAGGCAAGTCTTAATCACCATTTGGTTGCTGGACTACGTGCTGCGGAGGATTCACCCGGTAGCACCGGGAGAACGAACCGCTAACCCTCCCGGTCCCCCCCCACCCCTCAGAGCGTCATCATGGTGGTGTTTGGCGAGGACAAGAGCCGTGACGAGCAGCTGAAGTACTGGAAGTACTGGCACTCCCGGCAACACACGGCCAAGCAGAGGGTCCTGGATATCGGTAAGGATGCAACATTTGCAACGGCAGGACTTCCCCCGGCACCGGAACGACCGTGGCTCCTAAGGTCGCCTGCAGTGCGCGGTGTGAAAAAGGGACTGACTGTTAAGACACGGAAAAGTGTCAGTTACAAAGGGAAGCCCTGCCTTTCCACATGTGCCCGGAATGCCGTCCGTTACTGGAAACCGGCGGCTGTTTTTGAGGAGGCTGAGATCCGTTCGAGGGGGGCGCGGTGATGCAGTGGGTTGGACCGGGTCCTGCTCTCCAGTGGGTCTGGGGTTCGAGTCCCGCTTGGGGTGCCTGGCGACGAACTGGCGTCCCGTCCTGGGTGTGTCCCCTCCCCCTCTGGCCTTACGCCCCTGTGTTGCCGGGTAGGCTCCGGTTCCCCGCGACCCCGTATGGGACAAGCGGTTCTGAAAATGTGTGTGTGTGTGTGTGAGATCTGTTCGATGTGGGACGTTTTAAGGGGGCTTTTGCAGGCCGTGACCGAGCGGAGTAAGCGGGCGATGACAGCAGATGTGCGCGGGAAGGCTTGTTCGTTGCCGCCGAGCTCGCGAACGTCGGGCATGTTTCGGCACGTGCGCCGTGCGAACCGCCGGCGATTTGTGTGTGCGCGCGCGTGTCTGTGTGTGTGTGTGTGAGAAGCGGAGCAGCAAAAATGCATAACTTGTCCAGACAGAGGGAGGAATTTTCCCCTTTACTAATTTATCAACTGGCATTTCATTGCTCATTTTCCTATAGGAGGCAAACAAGGAAAATCTTGTGACAAAAATACCAGTAAAAACATTTTGCAAATATAGCAGTAGAAATAATGTTATGGATGCGAAAGGTAACGTTTAATAGGTCAGCTGTGGCAAAATTGAGATGAGAGCGCTTGTTTTGACTTAAAAAACGATAAATCATCATTTAGCCGTTAGCTCGTTAGCTGTTCGCTGGGCTAATTCGGTAAAATCGGTCAGTCCAATTTGTAATCTGGTTAATTTGGGAGATTCCCTGGCCTTCACAATAAAGCAACGCTGTGATTTTTCATTACAGCTCCCTGAAGATGGTCATAGGAGGGTAGACAGCGGGTTCTCCATCGCTAATATTCCCACTAGATCGCACCGCAAATCCGTGTCTCGCAGTCGTGCCGTTTCCCCTCGTTTTCCCAGTTTTTGCTTAAATATGTTCACAATACTGGAGGGAGAAGGGAAATAACAAAACCAGAAATGAGCAAACACGACAAGTGCCGTCATTTGCCTATGTAACGAGAACTTGGCCCGCCAGGCCACAAACTGCTCTCGTAGCTCTGACTCAATTCTGAACTATGCCGAAGCATAATGCGTTGTTTCGCTGAGATCCCCAAGTCTCCATAATTAAATCCCATCTGCAATTAGTAATGTGGGACCTTGATTAAATGGGATTGAAAGCTTCCATGCAGATGCCTCTTCGAGTGGAGATTATGAGGGATCCACATTCTGCACGTTGCGCAATACCGATAAATCGCCGTTCTTGGTCTACAGCACCACGTCGGCTCCCACAATTAGTCTCGTACGCTTCTGAGGATCTCCTAACTACGTAGTTGGTGGAAACCTTAGACCATTTCCAATGAAACTTTACCATAACCGTTCATTCGTATAGTTTGTCATACATATCGCTTTGCCATACATATTAACCTGACCTTAATTTGTCTTTTAATGTTCATATGGCTGCTGTGCTGTTGCTCCAGTACCCACCCTGTATAAAAAGAATTGAATCGAAGTGAACATAGAAAGGATGTCAGAAGCGTTACCATCTTCCTTGTCAGTAGGGCTAAAGCGTTGGAGTAGTCTGTTGGCATTGATGTTGACGTTGTCATAATTTGTAAAACACTTTGATTTTACAGCTCATCTTTATTTATGTAGCTTGCAGGTGGGTAATGAAGAAGCTAGGATCCAGTTCTTGTGAAAAAGAGATTAAAAGGTGATGCCCCCTATGTGGAAATGCATGGCAGTGACTGCATGACCCCAAGCGCTACTGGCCCTTTTCCTTTCCCAGACCAGGATCTTGAGAGAGTTACCATGATTTCGACTGCAAGTTGACACATCCTCCTAGATTCATAAAATCTGTTAGATGATATAGTAGGGATCCAGGCTGGGTCAATTTGGGATTAGGATGCATGGTAGAGTGTATCGGGGGAGGGGATTGTGTGGTGGATGCATAAGGGGGGTGTAGCTTCCGCAAACCCAGAAACTGGAGGCTTTCTCTCAAATCTGCTCCCTCGGTTTTACTGGTCAGTGTGGTAAACTGTCTTCAAAGTCATTTTAAATATGGCCCAGCTGTGAAATACGTCATTCGTCAGACAGTTTTGAGGTCAGCCTGCATAAAGTACGTTTTCTGGACCCATGTGTCACCCCACACTCGGGATAGGGTTACTCCTCCACCTGGTGCCGCAGGTTAGCTGTTCGGTGATGGTGACGACTGAGAAATTGGGCCGAAAAGGAGGACAGATCAAAACAAAGACCGGGACAAGAGCCACAAAAGAGGATGACTGGACCGACAGTTTGCAGTCAACAAGGGTAGCACGCTGTTGACTCAACCACTGAACGGCTCAATTCAGGTCAATTCTAACAGTTTATACAAGATAAGTTGGAAGGTAGTTTTTAAGGGCATTTGTTTACCAAGCCAGATAAGCAGATAAGGCGAGTTGGCAGATTGAAGTGTGGCAACGGAGTTCATAGGAATCCTTATCTAAACGATACCTGGCTTCCTTTTTGGGAATAGGAGCCCAGGCCCGAGTGAATAAAATCACTGGTCTAATATTCCAGGTGATGCATTTCATCAGGGCTGCATAGCTGTCAGGATACTCTTTCCTCCTGAATCTCTAAGTGTTTATCAGCATAAAACGGCGGCAAGGTTTCCGTTCGGTGAGATCAGTTTGGAAGCTCATTTGCATTTATTTCGTTTACATCGCTCAATTTGCCGCTGCTTTTCTCCAAAGCAATTTCCAATTTTAAGGTAACTGTAGTTATTTACTCATTTATGCACGGTAGTACTACAGCGGGAGGTGGGATTCAAACCCGCAACCTCTCGGTTCAGAGGCGGCCATTCCAACCAATACCCAACATCTATTTTTTTGCTTTATTCTGAAGTGACTTGCAGTGTTAAGATACAGTGATTTACCCATTCATACAGTTGGGTGATTTTTAACGGAGCAACTTTTAGGGTAATAACTAATAGCAGGAGGGTGTATTTGAATCTGGGTCTTGGGAGTACAATACAGGAGGTGGGAGTCAAGCGGCCACCTGCTGCTCCTAAAGCGGTCTTCTCTGGCACTGCTTCCGCAGACGTCTGATGGTATTGACGGGAGGCTGTTGAAGATCGAGTGAACTGATCAATCAATCTCTGGTCTCGTCTCTACAGCTGACTACAAAGAAAGCTTCAACACCATTGGGAACATTGAGGAAATTGCGTATAATGCCATCTCCTTCACCTGGGATGTCAACGAGGAGGCTAAGGTAAGAAGCGCCGAGCCCGTCGCCGGGCAAACAAACTCCATCCATCAGTGCTGGCTTTGCTTACCAAACATTTCGTCGCTTCCGGGACGGTTCCTGCTCCCCCCCCCCGCCCCCCACCCCCCTCGCTGCCCCTTTGGGGGTCACCGAGAGGTCACGTTGCGGGATGGAAAGGTCTAACTGTTCTGAACGTTTTATTTTTAGTTATCGATTGACAGCTTGAGGAAACCCAGAGATTGTTAAGTGTGGCAAAGACACGCATTATATAAGAGTAAAAATAATAGCTCTGCCCTGGTTTCTCCAGCCAACCTCTTTCACAATGTGACACTGAGCTGTGATACCTGGGAACACGCGTGCCCTCTCATGTTCTCCCACGATCATCCTTGTGCTCTTCTCTGGGGTCCTTTGGTCCTTTGAGATTGGAAATTTTTCTTCACCTGACTTTGATGAGCGCTCCGTAAAAACAGACCCCTTGGAAGTGCCCTGACTCCTGCTCTCGGGGTAAATATTTACCCTCAGGACAGACTGTGTGTTGTCTAACAATTTGCATTACGTTGCCTTTCCCAGCCAACTTTTCAGGGTCGTTTTCATACTCCTACACTACATGCATCGCTGTTCAAATAATAGAAAATCTTCATAAAGGTATTATTAATAATTAAAATAAAAATTTAACGTGGAGAGAGCTCCTGAAATTTATGACCGGTTGTTTTTGAAAGCTTGAGACGAATGCCGACCAGATGTTTAATTCAATAAACGAGGACAGCATTGTTCATAATTCAGATCGCCACCACAAAAACGTGTAAATGTATCTGCGTACATTCTGGTACGCTCTGCTCTTGACAGCTACTTCTTGTTTTGGCCTACTGGGGAAGTTCAGATTTCCCATCAGGTTACCATTTATATTCAAAATGGGTCACAAGCCTGAAGATCCGACTGTACCGAATTGCACGCGGAGCAGATATCATCGGATAAGAGATCTAGTGTGTGTGTTTTGTGCATGTTATGCAAACCTGAGGACTTTAAAGGAACACAAATAGAGCACTTTTGAAATGCTGGTAACTGATTTTGATATGCGGTGTCGCTGATAATAACATAAACCACCCGCATGCCCCCAGATCTTCGGTTTATTAATGTTCTTTCGGTACCGGGACTGAAGTCCTTACTATCTGGGGAAAACAACCACGTGAGCAGCGACTGGTGTCATTTCCTCAGAAGCCTTGAGGACTAAGATGGGTCCAAAGAAACACCGCAACTAAGGAGGCTGCAAGTCTGCTTCCCGTCCGGCCGATCAGGTGTGACACAGGAACGAGAGGTGGGGGGTGGGGGTCTAGTGTGCTGTGCACTGGTCATTATTTCAGCAGAAATGGTGTTGTGATCCAGATCCCCTGCACCAGCGGCATCCTGTCGTGAAGCAGCAAAGCGCTTTTAAATGAGTGCTTAGAGGAATATCCGGCTTGGAGGCGCAAAATCAAAAGGGCACCAACCGGACTGCAGTAGAACTAAGAAAGGAAGTACAGAGGTTGGGGCAGATCGAGGCTCCGAACTCACAACCCAGCCCGATTTGTTAGAATGGGCTGATCGCTCACCTTTGCATGTTTGCGTTGCATTTAGCAAACTTCAAGGATAAGAGGAGCGGTAAGACTCCTTGGCCTGCTGAGGCTAGCAGAGGTGGCACCGATGATGAGCGCTACGGTTGCCAGGCAACCGTCATAACGGCTTAACCTTTGTGCATAGTATGTGGGACGAGTGCTTGGGTCGCCCAGATTTGTCGTGTTTTTGTTTGCCCTCATACGGATGGATTATTTATACGCTTACTAAAGGTCAGTTTGACGATAGCACGAGACACACGGTTATTATTATTGCATATTAACTAAATTTAGGAAGCGTTACTGTAAATCACTGCGTAACGGCAACGGCCATTCTCAAAAATCAGATTTTTTCAGTAGCATTTCGCGACAGTGTCCCATTCTATTGCTCTCCTTATCTCTCTCTCCCACGCGCACACACACACACACACACACAGAGGCATAAAAGATCATTACTGGTAGTTGCTGGAGTCATCTGCAGTAATTTTCAGGTTCAGACATGAGGATTATGTCGCAATTCAATAGAAAATCAGACCTGTCACCGAGGGGGGGTGGGGGTGTTTGTTAAGGTCTGGGAAAACAGTTCTTGCTGAAATCTGGTTTTGGAACGGGTGAAGGGGACAGTTTTTGGGTGACTCAGTCAAATTTTAGAACACGAATAACACATTGCCAAATGTGTAAAGAAAACAATTTAAATCTTGGATTTGGACCGCTGAAATGTTCGGTGAGCTTACTTACACGCCATCACCACAAAGGGGTTCTTATCGGTGGAGGTGCGGCCCCAGGACCGAGCTCCCGACCTCGTGACCTGCCCCAGAACTGCTCGAGAGACGGATGAGAAGGCGATCCACCCCACTAACCGCTAATGACTAAGCTTCTGGAAACGACTGCGGCTTCCCAGCCTCAGGCCGCGAGTCTCATTCTATTTCCTGGGGCCGGTGGCCGGCCGCTCACACACGTCACGAGCCTCGAGGCCTGCTCGGCTTGACCGGGCATGATGGGGTCAGGAGAGCTAGCCTCTGATGCATTTACGCTCAATTAGTCCGAGGATATTTGAAACATCTGGCGGATCTCGGTCTTGTAAATGAGCTGAAAATGAAGCGGTTTCCACTCAAACACCCCAGCTGTCTTCTGGTTCAGCTTCTCATAGTCAACACTCAACCTAATGAGCATAACCTGAGTCTACAAAAGCTCTTTTTTTCTGCGTAAGAGCGACTGTGACAAGACAGGGGCGTGCGGAACCAATTTTTTCCATAAAAACCAGTGTCTGGATGCTGCAGGCATCACTGGTGCTCACGTGTTGGCGAGGTAACTGGCATCAAGCCGCTCATGTTGGCGAGACCACTTCTGACACTGTTGGGCCAAGGAGGGGCTGAAGCACCAGGATGTCGACGTACATATTGCCAACATACACGGCTGGATATCCGCTGGAGAAACACAAGCTCAAGATTCAGCAGAAATTCCTCCCTCCTGCCGTTTAAACTCGCAGCAGTCTGGTAGGCAAGGGCAGCACAGCGATACAGCGGGTAGCACTGGTGCCTCAGAAAGAACGGGCTGTGTGAGGAGACACACGTTTGATCCCAGCTTAATCTATGGAGTTTGCATCGGCTTTCTTTCTGGTGCTCTGGTTTCCTCCCACACTCCAAAGACATGCGTTTCATGCGAACTGGTGACTTCAAATTGTAGCGTGTGAGAAAATGAGCGGGTCTGTGATTGCGACCCCACGACGGACTGGCATCCCGCTGAGGGAGTATCCTGTGCGTGCCGTGCTTCTGAGATTGGCTCCGGACCCCTGCGATCCCGATGGTTATCAATAGTGAGCGGGCGATCCGGTGAGGGACAAAGTCTGAACTCGACACACGTGGGTTGGCTCATGATGGAAGCTGAGACTGCTTGAGTTTACTGCGGTGCAGCCCTGCCCCCCCACCATCGGCACAGGGGACACATGAGAGGGTGCAGCACCGCAGGCATAATGGCTTCTCGGTGTCTGGCCCTGCCCTGTACCTTGAACCTGGGGTTTTGACCGGGGGCACTCGAGCGCTGCCCCCCCACGGCCTCATCGGCCCTCTTCCTCCATAAAGGTTAATGGAGCTCTTCAAAGGCTTGTGCTTGAGAGAGGGACCCCCATGCTTATTAGTGAAGGGGGAGGGGTCACTGGACCCATTAAACTGCTCGTGGATGTTTGCTGACCCAGTGACTCACCTGGTCCTAACAGGCATTTCCACCTGTGAAAGAAAAGCACAGCTGACCCCCCCCCGAATGAGGGCTGCAGACTTACAGCCCACTGTGGATTGCAACCACGTGCAGTCCAACGCGATCAGACTCGGCTCTGCTCGCTGCGGCGAAATACCACAGCTGTGCTTAGTGACCGCCACCGTGGTACCGAACACGGTATTTATTTGTTCCAGAAGGATCTTCATAATGTGCACTTTCACACTTCCATTTAAACTGGAGGATGACTGAAGCGGTTGCCGCTTGAGCTCATAGCTGCCCTCGAACCTCACACGTGGCGTAAAGAGCATCATTTATATTACACTTGTTTGGTGTGCAGAATTTGGCCTTATAAAGAACGACATTGTGTGTCTATATATACGTGTGTGTGTGTGTGTGTATACATACACACACATACACACACACACACACACACACACACACACACAGATTCACTAACAATACAGCTGAATTCCTCAAATCTAAAAGGTGGGTGTATAAATACGCTTTAATAGTACCTCAGTAGTTCTGATTTAAGATTATTATAGATATATAATTATAAGATTATATTTTCAGTTTAAATAAATTCTTTGAATCCTATTTATCTAGGCATGAAACAAAAGGCATCATAATGGTAGAAGCCATTGCTTTGCAACCCTAGGACCCAGGTTTGAACCACAACCCCCGCTGCTGTACTCTTCATCGAGGTACTTACCCTGAACTGATACAGTAAAACTGTTGCGCCGTATTCAGATAAATCACTGTAAGTTTCTTAGCGCACAAACCCAATTTTTTAAGTCACTTTGGAGAAAAGCACCAGCAAAATGAATAAATAATAATTAATAATGACGAATACCTGAATGGTCATCGCAAGGCTGTATGTTCAAATCCCCGGAGAAAAGAAATGTTGCTTTATCTTGGACATATTGTGGGACTTATTGCGCATAAGTCAATAGACATATTTTTCAGCTCTCTATAAATAGCTAGAAATGGGCCATGTGAAGGGGGCGGGACTTAATAGAAGTGGTCCTGCTCTCACAGCCTCCGCTCTCTCTGATTGGACAACTATTTACGTTCCTTTCCCCGATTGGCAGATTTTCATCACGGCCAACTGCCTGAGCACGGACTTCTCCTCCCAGAAAGGCGTGAAAGGATTGCCTCTCATAATCCAGATCGACACGTACAGCTACAACAACCGCAGCAACAAGCCCATCCACCGCGCGTACTGCCAGATTAAAGTCTTCTGCGATAAGGTGAGCGCACCCCCACTCCCAGCCCTCCCGCGATGCAGTGACACCTTATGCACGAAAGACAAGGTGAGTATGATGTGGTGAGACATACGACGCATATCAAGTCATACAGCGAAGTGATACACACACACACACACACACACACACACACACACACACACACACTGCCTGAAACCGCTAGTCCGAAGTGGGGTCGCAGCGAACCGGAGCGTTACCCGGCAACACAGGGCGCAAGGCTGGAGGGGGAGGGGACACACCCAGGACGGGATGCCAGTCCGTCAGTGAAGCATATACACAAAAAGATCTTTATTTTATTTTATATTTTATTTTCTCTGCTCAACTGTTCTTCTCACTGTCCCTATACCCACCTCAAGGGAGCCGAAAGGAAGATACGGGATGAGGAAAGAAAGCAGAACCGCAAGAAGGCCAAAGGTCAAACGTGCGCCGCTCAGGCTACTAATGGTACGAGGTCGGGGGGGGGGGTTACAAAACAGAAAACTTCTTGAGTTACTCATTTGTGAAAACGTGCGCTGAGCGGTCATAACCTGGGTCGGATTAATGACTTTGAAGGGTCTGAATACTCACCTTTTACCTTTCATTCATTCAGCTGACGCTTTTCTCCAAAGCCTCATGCAATAAGAGACTTACTCTAATTTACTCATTGATACAGCTGGATGAGTTTTTTGGGTAAGTAACTGTAGGTAGCATGGTGCTGTAAGCTGGTTTGGAATAAAGCGTCAGCCAAATGAATGAATTTAAGTACCTTGATCATGGGTACGACAGCAGGAGGTGGGACTTGATCCTGCACCCTATGACCACTATGTCACCTACTGTGATTTGACATTGTTGAGTTCTGTCACTGGTCAGAGGTCTACTATTCACAAAGCCTGTCTTTATGGTGGGAATAATCGATACCAAATGAATTGTTATACATTTATTAATTTTCTCCAAAGCAACTTACCTGCGATTATTTGCATATTTTACTGGAGCAATTTTAGGGGGAAGTACCTTGCTTAGGGGGTGTGGTGGCGCAGTGGGTTGGACCACAGTCCTGCTCTCCAGTGGGTCTGGGGTTCGAGTCCCGCTTGGAGTGCCTTGCGACGGACTGGCGTCCTGTCCCGTCCTGGGTGTGTCCCCTCCCCCTCCGGCCTTACGCCCTGTGTTACCGGGTTGGCTCTGGTTCCCCGCGACCCCCTATGGGAGAAGCGGTTCTGAAAATGTGTGTGTGTGTGTGTGTGTGTGTGTGTGTGTGTGTGTGTGTGCCTTGCTTAAGGGTACTGCAGACAAAGTTGAGATCTGAACCTGCGATCTCTGGGTCCAAAGGCAGCAGCTCCAGCCACTATGGTACCAGCTGCCCCACAATGAGAGGAGAACTCAAGAGGCGAATGGCACTGAACCCTTTGCCGATGTTCCGCGTGTTTCTGCTTCGGTCCTTCGACTGATTGCCGACATCGTGCGCCCGTGTAACGTTTTAATATGATGTCATCATGTTTACATTGATGGTATTTTCGATGCTGCGTATTATCATGTTCTGATGGCGTGCGACGCTGTGTCGATGCTGCGTTTGCGTCGCTTTTCAGGGAAAGACGGAACCCCCGCGGACGTCGCCTCGCACCGGAAGACCGACAGCACCTGCTTCAAAACCACCGCCGACCTGGACTCGCAGCCGGTCCTCTTCATCCCGGACGTCCACTTTGGGAACCTGCAGAGGGCGGGACAGGTGAGGCAGGAGCACTGCGAGATGGACGCATGGACACCTGGAGGGAGCTGTGAAAACTCCACGTGACCGCAGTCGCTTTGCTTCCGATCTCATGTTACAGCGACATCAAACTCCATCTGTCCGAAAAGCACATGTAAATACCGCCTCGTTGTGCTTTTACTTCCCGTTCGAGTCGCTCGGCCGAGGGACGTGACAGTAAATTTGCATACTTTCGTTAAGCCGCGTTGATCGAGAACTGCAGACTGATGCGCAGAAGCGACTTTTAATGCCTGACAGATGACAACTAGTGATGTAAATGAGTTCCAATTGAATGCTTTACCCATAATGCCATGGGGCAGAACAATTCGCACCGAATGCAGCTCGAAAGATCGGGATCGATTAGGGCCTGTGACCTTTTATGAAATCGTATTCATTTAGCCGACACTTTTCGCCAAAACGACTTACAATCATTTACCCCGGGTTATTTCACTGGCACAATTTTGCATAAGTACGTCGCTCGAGGGTACTACAGCTGCAGGCGAGGCTCGAACCTGGGACCTTTAGGTCCAAAGGTAGCAGCTCTAACCACTACGCTACCGGCTGTCCCTACCAATAACTAACAAGGGGGTGGTCCGTGTCTTTCTAAGGGATGCGTGGACCGCAGCGGCATCTGAGCGCAGGCGCTTGCTACTCTGCCGTCACCCTGTGGGGCGACGCCTTCCCTTGAGTCATTAAAGCTCTCTCTTCTTCCAGGTGTTTGCCTTCAACACAGAAGAGATCGAACGGGAAGGGTGAGTTCAGCATTGGTGCATGGGCGCTGGGTACATAGGGGTACCACACACACACACACACACACACACACACACACACACACATTTCAGCGTGGGTTCACGTGGTACCTCCACGCAGGAGCGTTCTGGTGAAGAGGATGTACCGCACCCCCTCTGAGGACGACTACGGTTCTCCCCCCCCGAAGCAGGTCAAAGAAGAAGCACAGAAAAGAGGTGGGTTGCGCACGGGGATCTCGGGTGAGGGCAGCGGCCGCAGCGAGGCGTGGAGCTCCAGAACATTTACGGCTCGGGCGGTCTTTGGACGCATCCCCCGCCCCCCCCCCCCCCGCTGTTGTTCCCGTTTTCATGCAAATAGGCTGGGGTGCAGTTGCAATATGTAAATGATCCCTGCGCCGGGCTGGCAGCCAAAGCGTCACAGCAGTTACATTATCATCAGGATCCCGTGATGCGATGTCAGCCGCTCAAGTGGAAGTAATTTACTCTTCCCGCGTCGAGGCCCCGTTTGCGCAACGAAACGCGTCTTTTTCGCCCGTTTGGTTTTGTGTAATTTATTTTCTAAACAGACTCTTTTATCCAAATTAACTTGCGCGGCTGACAGTTCCGCGCTTCTGCGCATTCGTGCCGCGTCTCGCTCACGGGCGCATCGGCAGCGCCTTTACCGGGATCGGAACTCGCACGCCTCTGGTCACAAAAGTCCAGCGGTCGCTTTCTAAACCGCACGTCGACCGACCCTGACCGCTTTCGCTCACCTGTTCCCGCAGTGCTCCTCTACGTGCGCAAGGAGTCCGACGACGTGTTTGACGCCCTCATGCTCAAGTCTCCGACGCTCAAGGGCCTGATGGAGGCGGTGTGTCATCCTCATCCTTCTAGAACATTTCCGTGGGACCTAGGGGGTTAAACATCATAAATGACAGCCAGTGTCGTTGCCATGGCTACAAGATTCTCGATGGCTACAACTCACCACTGAGGCATGGCGTCTTGTGTAATTTGTGTGCTATTTGTATGTTTTGTAACAGATCGCAGAAAAATACGGTCTACCTACGGAGAAGATGGCCAAGATATACAAGAAAAGCAAAAAAGGGTGAGAACGTCGCTGCTCCTGCCCCGTGATTCAGTTTTTTCCCACATTTCTCCACCGTCGAGCTTCCCGTCCGCTCACCTTCCGTCACGTTCGATATTCCTCTTTCAGGATCCTCGTCAACATGGACGACAACATCATTGAGCACTACTCCAACGAGGACACCTTCATCCTGGCCGTCGAGAGCTTTGCGGAAGCCTATAGAATCACGCTGACGGAAATCTAAGGCTCCGGCGGACTGGAGACCTGGAGCAATGTTGAGCGTGTCCCAGTAGGGGGCGACGGCGAAGCGACGACGATTCCTCCCTCCGGAGCGGACCGGGCCACGCCTGTAAATACAGCGCAGGTTTCTTTCGCCGCCGTCTACCGCTGGGCCCCGGTCTTGTAAAGTGAAAATGTAACGTGTGTTTGGGGCCCTGCAGATGATGGCAAGCGCTCATGCCAACGGTGAGCGGTTCTTTTCGAAAGGAGGCCGTCGTCGAGAGGACATGTCAGCGTGGAACTTCACCGGTCTTCTGACTCACAACATTTCAAAAAGAACTCCGAACTGCGGGCTTTTTCAAAGAGGCCTCTCGACCTTTCAAGATGCGTTCGCTCTGTGCTAGAAGCAAAAAAGAAAAAAAAAAAAGTCAAGCGCCCCCTACAGGTGGACACGGTTACTTCGGGAGATTTTACACACGTCTTTGTGCTTGAAGGACGACGCTCAAACCTCACCTTCTCCTGCTTCAACTTTGAGCAAAGTACTTACCCTGAACTGGTCCACTGAATATTTCCCAGCTGTATAAATGGGTGAATAATTGTATATAGTTCAACACCGTAAGTCACTTTGGAGAAAAGTATCAACTAAATTAATAAATAAAGTGATGGTACGGAGTGTTGAAAAGAGAATTCCTCCGTTGTATGTAGTTCCTGAGGGTGTGGAATTTAAAATATGGGCATCATTCTGTTCCAAGACAAGAAAAAGTGCACTTCCAGCACACAGGGATTAAATTGTGTTATTAAATCCCCTGTTTGTACATGATATGTTCTTCAAGGGGGGGTTTGTTCTCCATGAGGATCTGTACCTAACCTGGGACACGTTAAAAGCATCTCACCCTGTTTTGAGGAGTTGGGGGGGGTCAATGAAATCTGTTTTATTTTAACCATCTATAAGAGCTCCTTAGGACAAGCTGGTAGTGTAGTGGTTAGAACTGCTACCTTCATACCTAAAGGTTGCAGGTTTGAATCCCAGCAAAAAAAAAAAAACATGTAGTACTTCAGCAAAGAGCTCAGTGCCATTTGCCTCTTGTGTTCTCATCTTGCTGTGGGGCAGCTGGTACCATAGTGGCTGGATCCAAAGGTTGCAGGTTTGAATCCCAATTCCAGGTGTAGTACCCTTGAGCAAAGTACTTACCCTGAATTGTCCCAGTAAAATTACCCAGCTGTATAAATGGGCTAATAGTTGAAGGTGATTTAATGTAAGTTGCTTTGGAGAAAAGCGTCAAGCAGTTGTAAAAAGTGCAGAAATACCACGGTAACCATTTGGTCAGCGCAGCTCGAGTTTGAGAAGCGGAGGTGTGGTGGCCGAAGGCCTTTAACGTGGTTCCTTTTGCCGCACGGAACGGCATCGCTGAAGGTGAACGAGGCTCCTGGGTAAATTGAAATGTCTCTTATGTTTTCAGGAAGAAATACTGCCTTGTTGTCATTTATTCCCCATGAGGAAAATATGGAGAATCACATCCTGGACGGCTTTACGACACCCGTACAGCGTTTTCGTCGTGGGTCTTTTTTCCCGAATAAAAGACCAGATTTTTGTACATATTTTCTTTTCCCCGTTAACTAATTATATTCACAAACGAATCGGGTCTTTTGCCCTTTGAGTAACATCTTTGTCACGTACAAATGATTTGCAAATCTTTTCAATTATTTTTGATTTGTTTAGTACATTTCCATTAAAAACAGCCACATATGGTCAATAATCTTTTTTTTTTTGCTGGATATATTTGCCTTTCCGGTAAGTACTGTTCACATAACTTACCAAACACACCTTCAAAGAAGTTTAATGTTGCACAAGTAAAATTGTAAGAGATTTGTTTGCGACTATAACTCACATGGTGAGGAAAAGCAAGGCAGGAACGAAACCTCAGCGGTCGGTTATGTTCACCACCACCCCGTTGAAGCACCAGTTCTTAGAATTCCCGTGTTGTGTCAACGGCAGGTCCCGGATCGTAACAACAAAGATCAAAAACGGGATTTTTTTCGACACATTCTGGTCGTATGGTGACGTTTCACTGTCATTTTACGTTATTTATCCAGCAGAGTTGGGCGTTTTCAGTCTAGCACCCGGTAACGGTTCAGGGTAAATCGGTGTATCTGTCGAATTCTCATCCCAGGGATTCTCCGCCTTCCAAACAAGTACAAATTTACCGCAAAACAAACTTGCTAAACGTGACGTGTTAAAACAAACATACCACGTGAGCCGAAAGGCCTCAAGCGGGACGCGGCAGGTCCGAGGAGAAAACACGGTACAAACGAAACTGAACCTCCTCATGTGAGAAATGAGCGATCATTTAATATTTGATCTAAATGCTCAAATCAATCAAATATACTTGGGAATGTTATATTTATTAATTCAGCTGCTGCTTTTCTTCAGTCTCTTACAGTCATTTACCCCTTTATACCGCTGGGAGATATGTAACTGGACAGTCTGATTGGACCTGCAGCTTTAAAGACTAGGTCACCGCGCTATCGGTGTGCATCATGGAGGGATGAATTAACCTGGTGAATGACCTGGTTTTATAGGGAGGAGAAGGTGCTACCCAAAATGTATGTATGTATATGTGTGTGTGTGTGTGTGTGTGTGTGAGAGAAACAGTGACCCCCCTGCATCAGTCTCCAGTGGTGGTGACCTCACCTGGGTGGTGCTCAGAGGGAGACCAGCTGTTTATATTTAGCTAACTAGGCTGGGAGAAGCAGGACGGTGGTGGTGGTGGGGGGGGGGGGGGGGTCAAGAGCTCAGCGCCACCAAAGCATGTCACAAGATCCAGTACACAGTGACACGGTACAAAGCTGGGTCACAGCCTTGATTTCCTTCCAGAGACGCCATATGGCTTCCAATGGGAATTGCGCCCCCTGTGTGTTCTCATGAAAATCACATGATTTTACAGGGAGGGAGTCAAAGAACTATTCTCCGCCCACCGAAGTCTCCCACAACACATTTTGATGATTCCAGAGGCAGTCCGACGGTGGTCTTGGGGCTAAGGGTCACGGGGAAACTGCCCCATGGTCTTTACACGTATAAGGGAAGTCAAGTCAAGTCAAGTCAAAAAAAAAAGTGTCATAATCTCACACACACGTGTCAACAACTACTTGTCCCAAGTGGGGTCGCGGCGAACCGGAGCCTAACCCAGTAACACAGAGTTGGAGGGGACACACCCTGGACGGGACGACAGTCCATCGCAAGGCACCCCAAGGAGAACTCGAACCCCAACCCCAGACCCACCACAGAGCAGGCCTGGCCAAAGCCGCTCCGCTACCGCACCCCCAAGTGTCTTTTTATTTCTTTAAAAAGTTTTGAAAAAGACTACTGCAGATACTTTTGGACTTTTGGCACGTGTTAGTGGTGCAAGTACTGGGGAGGCACATATACTGGAATTTGTGCTAAGAGAGAAATGGACTGGAGAAGCGTGGAAACTTTATCATCATCATCATTCTTCCATCCATCCATCCCAATAACCACCAGCCCTGTGGTGATCCAGACCCTGTCCCGGAGGTACTGGGCACAAGGCTGGGAGGGGACATCTGGGATGGGATGCCAGTCCATCGCAAGATTATTGTAATTATTTCATCTAAGACTTTTCTGCAAGGCGATGTGCTCTACACCCATTTGTACCAGTAATTTTTACTGTATTGGTTCACAGCAACAACCTTGACTCAAGAAGATTACTGCAAGAGGAGGGATTCGAACCCAGGACCTCTGAATACAAGGCGATGACTACCTGCTACCCTGTTTGTGTGGTGAAAATGAAAAAGCCCTGACCGTAGTCCGGAAGCATCACACTTGCGTTTGTACCGTCCAGTTTTACTGGATAGTGGGGAAGTTCTGAACACAGCTTTACTTGAATTTGATGCTGCGAAAGGTTAGTCGGCACAGTACGTAACATGAGCCATGTTAAAAGTACAAAACAGACATGGGCAAAGTTTTTTTTTTTTTTTTTTTTTTTTAAATACTGTTGCTTTATAAGATAACCAAAACAAAATCCTAAGCTTAAAAACTACACTGTCACAAAATACAGATTACCATACAAAATCTACAAAATGCAACAATTACAAACATTTTGTTCGACAGATAACAATTGTACAGTATAAATTTTTACAATACTGGTTTTTTTTTTCTCTTATATTTGGCACTTGACCACAACGCTATTGTGTTTAATACAGAAACTGGGGGGGGGGACTGACTGAAAAAAAAGCATACGGCTTGAAATTATCATTTGAAATAGTTGTCATCTTTCGTTTTCAAATGTTTCTTTGTTTAAATTTTCTCAATACAAAACAGCAGTTATTCCAAAAAAAAAAAAAAAAAAAAAAAAAAAAAGAGAAAAACATTCAGATTTGTCCGATCGACGCTATGGCAGTAGCCGAAACCATGGGACCCGGGCCTCGGAGCCTCAGCTACATTCAGACAAAACGATGCAACTTTTCTGTCCATTTCTAAAATTCTATAACCTCTCCCAGCCCCCTGGGGTCAGTGGGAGGAACCAAGGAGGAGTGAGAATCTGGGGGGAGATTTTAGTGGGTGGGAGAAGGGTGGTGGTGTGGTGTGGTGGGGGTGGCGAAGTTCCTCGGCCCCAAATCCCAGTTGGTTTCCGTGTTTGACTATCACCGATGTCCAACAAGCACAGAATGTCAGCAGCAGCCATGCTCGAGGCACACGTGTGAACAAAAGCGATGCACGCTCCGGCTAGCGACAGGCCTCTCCCTTCTTTGGAGGGGGGGGGTCGTCAGGTGATGCGCCATCTCTCTAAGTGGCTGACCGCTAGGAACTCTGGGATATGTAGTTCCTTGCCTTTGCCAGCAGGTGGTCTTGCTAGAGGCTCCGCCCCTGGCGGGTGGTGGCCACCGAGGTGTGCACTGGGGCAGCTCACACAGACGACACGAGCGTACACAACGGCACAAACACACAGGGCCCGCCACACACTGCAATAACTACAAGAAAAAAAAAAAAAAAGAAAAAGAAAAAAGTACACCAAGAACTTGCTTCACATGCACCACTTAAAACATTTAAAACCGGATGTACATGTTTTTTCTCCCTGCTTTACGCAGAAAGGTTCACCTGGACTAGATATAGAAAACAAGTCGGCATGCTCGACGAAATCCCACCGTAGCTCTCTGAACAGCGACGACAACCTCAGCGCGACTTGAGAAGAAACTAAGTTAAATTGAGCGCTTTCCAAAACTACACCATCTCCTAGCCCAAAACGTACACGCACTTCCCTCGGCGCTCCCCCCTGACACCGACTGACAAAATACCTTGTTTTGTGCTTTTACCTGGAGTAAAGTGGCACGAAAACACGCACGTCGTATTACTGCCGTCCTAAAAACGGCTGAAACTGGGCTGTACAATGACGATTCGGTAAGGATCGATGACAGATGTGTACAGCTGCTAACAGTACTGACTTCTACCGTATTCAAGTACAAGTACACACTGGAATCTTGTGGTTTTTGTGGCTGTTGCGTCATTGCAGAAGATGTTCCCCCAAGTTAAAAAGGGTGTATTAGAATAAAAA
Organism: Scleropages formosus; assembly: GCF_900964775.1. Taxonomy (NCBI): domain Eukaryota; kingdom Metazoa; phylum Chordata; class Actinopteri; order Osteoglossiformes; family Osteoglossidae; genus Scleropages; species Scleropages formosus. The sequence continues at coordinate 5,902,212 of NC_041823.1, forward strand.
ATGCACAGCAAAATACATGGTCCTTCGTTTCTAACAGTTCAATTATTTCTAAAAATCCTGGCAAGTGTATGAATGGAGAGTGGTGTGTAATCTCTACGGTGAGCCAACAGATGGGGGGAAAAGAACTGAAAGAAATGACAGTCAATCTTTCTGCAGGACACTTTACACATCTCTGCACCAAAATAAAACGCATCATGCAATAAAGCAGGAATCTGTGTGTGTGAGAGAGAGAGAGAGAGAGAGAGAGAGAGAGAGAGAGAGAGAGAGAGAGAGAGAGAGAGAAAAGCAGAAAGAGACAGCTTGTGGTGCCAGTTGTTACTGTGGGGCAGTAACAACTACAGTGCGGGAAACTCGGGGGTCTTTTGTGAGTGTGGTCTTGGGCTCCTGTTGTTATGACTGTGATCCCTGTTCGGTCTTCGCTGAGCTAGAGAGGATTTTCCAGGAAGCTCGCTCAACGTGCACTTGTACTCGGCGCTCGAGTGAATGTCCTTCTCCGTCAGTTGCTCCGCAGCGGAGGGGGAGTGGGGTGGGGTAGGGGAATGTGGGAATGAGGGAATGAGGGGTGGAGGGTCGTTGAGATTCCGGTAAACACCCAACGCATCATGTTGGGTCAGTCAACCAAAGCAAGCACTGGAGGAAAGGTGGGGGGGGGGGGGGGGGGGGGAAAGAGATGGAAAAAAAAAATGACTGGGTTAAACCAATTACGTTCACATTCTCTCTCTTATTAGCATTTTAATAACTGGACACAGTTGGCGCTAAATTAAGAGGTGGGGGAAATTTAGGTTTAGATGGAGGGTCAGAGTCCCTCTCCAGAAGCTGAGGCCAAACCACCGTGGGGCTGGAGGAGCGGCAGCAGCGGAGACGTCCCCATACATGCGGACGTGCTTCTTGGCTGCTCCCCGCCGTCCACCGTCACACATTCACCTGTCTTTAAGGGACACTTACACGTATTTGTTCAGCTGATGCTTTTTTTTCCTCTCCAAAGAGACTTACAATGTTAATTACTAACAATTATTTACCCCGTTATAGAGCTGGAGTTATTTTACTGGAGCAATTTAAGGTAAGTACCTTACTTAAAGGTAGTACAGTCGGAGGTGGGATTTGAACCTGCGACCTTTGGGCCCAAAGGCAGCAGCTGTAACCACTACCAACAATCTGCTCTATAAAGTGCCTTCATTGACTAACTGTACACAGCTGGGTGATTGTTTTTTTTACCGTATCGACTCACAGCAAGTACCTTGCTCAAGGATACTAAAGCAGGAGGTGGGATCCAAACTCAGGTCCCTTGAATACAAAGAGGCAGCTATGACCACTGAACCATCTGCTGTCCCATCTGTCCCTTTAATCTTCCATTGACTGAATCACCAAGTTCTGGAAAGGAGGCAAATTCCCCATCCTGTCCAACCCACGGGTTTCTGGTCGACTCTGCCGGTGGACAAAGAGTCCAAGCTGGAGCGCACCGGCTGGGTGGGTGTTCTGTGCCCACGCACGGCGGGAATCAAGGAGCTCCACTACACCTGCCCTTTCTTAATGGCAGGGAAAACACGCCCTTCCATACCATTTCACGCATTGCTCGGCGACAACTAAAGGTCACGTAGTGAAATCCCCTATCGAGAAATATGCTTTCAAGGCTTCTGTCGGAACGGAGAAAGGTTACGGAGAAGTGGGCATCTTCCCGAACCCAACTTCCAAAGGAAGTTCAAATCATAGTAGGGGATGGAGTCTGCTGGTGCTCACGCCCGACAGCTTCCCACCCCCTCACGGATTCTCAACAAGTTGGACCAGAAATCCACCAACGGCCGGAAAGTGGGTGTCCGCACCTAGAACTGGCCGGCACTGCTGGGGTCACACTGCAGCAGGCGCACGATGGAGGGGTCACTCTTCGCGCCTTTGATAAACTCCTCCAAGGACAGCTTGCCTGGGGGGGAGAAGAGGCCGTTAGAGAGCTGGAATCCTGATCAGAAGGCTGCTGGTTCAAGACTCACAAAAGGGGTGGGCATCGGTGCTGATGTAGCTATAATCAAGGTAAACATCCTAAAATACATCCCACTAAATAAACTGATACACCAGTCGTACTGTGCAGCTTTCAAGAGATCGTTTCCCCATCCATCCAATTTCAACAGCCGCTTGTCCTCAGCAGGGTCGTGGTGGTCCAGAGCCTATCCTGGAAGCACTGGGTGCAAGGGTGACGGGGCTACACGCTGGATGGGACGTCAGTACATTGCAGGGTAACCCCACACACACACACACACACACACACACACACACACACACACACACACACACACACACACAGCAATTTGGAGTCACTGGGTAACCTGAACCGCATGTCATTGGACTGCGGGAGGAATCCAAAGCCCCCGGAATAAACCCGTTGCCATTATCAATGGAGCGTAAAACCATACATATGCTCTTTATACAGTAGGTGGCATGGTGGAAATGGGACATTTTACTTCTCTGCCGCAAATGTCGCAACTACACATAGACACGCTGTGTTCCTCAGGGGTCTCATCTTAATATCACCTGTGTAGGAGGCAAGAAATATAAGGAGGCTGTAAAGTTAAAGTGGGTGGGGGGGGAGTGGATGTTTTGGTTTTAACTGCAACTGTCCTTAACCACTGGAAGGCAGCAGGACCACAGTCCAGGGTTCGATTGCCGACGGATTTGTGAGCACACAACCACCAGCAGAGGGCAGCCTTTCACATTTACCCTTAGATTGGACCCCACATCATGACAATCATTCGCCACACATAAACAAATCTCAAGCAGCTCTTACAAAGCAGACGAAATAGCCAGAGATGTCCACAAAGGGAAGGGGAAGAAATCCTAGGGGAACAAAACGAGGTAAAGTTCCCCGCCGCCACTAGCGTGCGACTCAAACTCCGGTCACGCCGCTTATTTAGGACCGCAGTCCGTTTAGCCACATCTGCAGGAACCTCACCGTCACGGTTGGTGTCCATTTGCCGGAAGATCTTCTCCGTCCGCTTCTCGGGGGTGGACTCGTCCTCGGGCATCTTCATCACGGAGGACACCATCTTGTAGATGGCCTGCAGGCGGGAGTCAGCGGTCAGGGGTCAGGCAGGGAGGGCGTGGATATCAAAGAGCCAGATGTAGAAAAAACACTTGCCGTATAAACGTGCCATACAAATGCGGAGCGGTCAATAATCGGCTCCGATCGGACCCGGCCGTGGGCAGACCGCGCCGAAGGAAGTCCTGGCTGGAACACCCATCCGAATGCTCGGACCGCGCAGATGACCGCGCAGCCACCGGCAGATGAAGCAACAGGTCGGTGGCGTTGCTCTCGTCTCCTGGTGACGAGGTTGACTTCTGCACCCCCCCAGGTCCCAGCCACCCCGAGCAGTTTTCCTCGCAGCTCCTGGTTAAACGCCGCGATGGCCCGAGTCTAACCCTCCGCGAACCCTTAATGAGGAAATAACGCCGCTCGATAATCAAATGCGACCGCGGGTGCGCCCGTTTACACCTTTGCCGTGTTTTGTTTGGCGGCTGGGATTTGGCACAGCGAATAAGCAGCGATCCATCTTTGACGGTCATCAGGAGGGGGTGGAGGGGTGGGGAATGAGGCACATTTCGCTCAAGCACGCACCCAAGCAGCTGCAACTGCTGCGCAACGGGGGCTTTAAATAGGTCTGCCCATCAGCAGTCGCCAGCGTGGGCCACCCTGGTGTTTGCATGGGGGGGGGGGGGGCCTTCTGCCCTAAACACGCAACTAACTGGACATGTAGCTTTCTTGCCTCTCGATGTTGCCCGTTACGATGGCGCCGGAAATTTCGCCAACGCCGTTCCGCGGGGGGGGTGAGGGCGTTCTGTGGGCGGCCCGCTCGGCCCTCGCAAAATCGCCGCACGCCCTCGCAAAGTGCGCACCGAAAGCAAGCGTCGGAATCGTGATGCCGTATGGTTGTTATGGAGATGTATGGTTGCTATGGCGATGTGCGTTTGCATGGCGTATGGCTGCAGACCCTTGAGAGAGTGCGAGAGAGAGAGAGAGAGAGAGAGAGAGAGAGAGAGAGAGAGAGAGAGACCGACCCCCTCCGGTTATTCTTAAAAGATCCAACAGTATTAACTGGCTATTCTTGGCCGAGCTGCACATGTAAACTTCTACTTGATGCAAATTTCTGTGTGAAATAATAGTAAAAAAAAAAAAAAAAAATGCAACATGGGTTTATTATTGAAACAAAAATCTATATATTACAGATAGTGCACACCTGTCTGAAACCCCCATGCGCTCTGCGACCTTTGCAGCTGTAACCGCGTGCGCTCTGCGAAGCCGCCCCGTGTCCGTGACGGGACCCGAACCCCAGTCCGATACCCCGCCTTAGCCCGGCGTGACCTTGGTAACACCTGTTGGAGCAGCGGAGGGACGACGGCGCCCACACACGGCGACAGCGGGGACCCGCGGAGCGCGCTTTCAAATGTATTATTCACGCTGCATTCTCTCATTCTCTCATTCCCTCGCTGCGGGTAAGCGTGTCAGTCACACACACTCCCACGCTGCCTCCCTCTCCGTGAGCTCGCACACACGCGCACCCCCCCCCCCACAAACACGCAGACAAACCCACATTCTTGTCCGGTTCAGTGTGGAGCATTTGCAGAATTTACATAAACTCAGCAGGCGCGTCCAGAACGCAGCTCTGTGATCCGAGAGCCGGTTCTCACTGCTCTCTCACTCACACAGACACACACACACACACACACACACACGGCTCCGTATTACAATCCGCCCTTTCCACACACCACGTTATAACACCCTTTTTCGAAGCGCTAGGAAATAAGTGGGGGTTTCTACGAACGTCTAGTAATTTCCTGCAAACTATGCCCTGCAAGGTCAACATATACTTTTGAATCACTGCTCTCCAATTACTCTAAGTGGATATTTAACTGAAACTTTCCACAACAAGTGACACTTTACACACCGTTACTACAGTTCAAGGCGGTGACGACCGCACGTGCGTTTCATCTCATCTTCAGTCACCTTTCGCTCATCGTATGGACCGTAATGGAAAGGACCTCTGCCCTGTGGCGATGGAGGAGCTGCGCACCCCCAGTACTGTGCGCTCACTCCGATCTGCGGCAGTACTGCGGTAGTACTGCGGTGCTTGCTGCGCGTTCACTACTGCCGTTAGCCCCCGCTTCCTGTTGCTGCGCCGGAGGTCACGACAAGGTGCGAGACGCCTCCACGCGAGGGGTGTCGGAGCAAAGCGGAGAGGCGAGTCACTTGGGAGGCGAGAGGAAACTGACAATGGGTGTTACCGGGTAGGGCGGGGCCGCGATCGCTTTCCTACTGGGGGACAAACGTGTCCATCACACACTTGTGCGCGGTCTGAACGGCGCATCGCTGGGATTTCCAGCTACTTTCATCATTTCACATCAGAACGATTCTACTGGGGCGGCACACTACCACACAAGGTAGCACCGCACTCCCGCAATTCCTGGACTGTTTGGGCATAGGTTCAAATCCACCTCCATCTCCAGAGAATTCGCATCTTCTTCCATTTTTACGTCGGCCTCCTTTGGATGCTCTGGTTTCCTCCCACAGTCCGAAGACACCTTTCAGGCAGATCGGAGACTCGTAATGTGTGAATATGTGAGCGTGGTCACCCCGAGACGTACTGACGTGCCATCCACTGCGCCCCCTATTTAACCTCATCTCCTATGTTTCATGGATCTGGATAGGTACCAGACCACCTTGACCCCGACTTGGACAAGGGGTTAACCGCAGCAAGCGATGTTAGTAGGCCTGCACAACGCAGCAAGAGAGCCATGTCATCATAACGTAATCCCACGTCAAACCACCTCCAACCTTAATCCAATTACCCTCATCCAAATACGGAAGCAGGACAGCAAGGCGAAAATGTGGCAAAGAAAAAAAGAAAAATCACTACACAGAATAGCCATTTAGGGAAAACTTGTGCTACAAGGGTGCTGAAGTCTGGCAGAAATATTTTTCCCTCTGTGTTCTCCAAATTACTATAGCATCAGAATATATTTGAGCCATAATGCATTTACAGCGTCTTACTCCGTTTCCACAGTGATTTACACGGCGGCATTCGGCCTCATCGCGCAGCGGGTTATTCGCACCGGCGATACCCGTGTGAGGACGTGTCGCCCGCGGAGGGACGCCGCAGAAACAAACGGGGCGGCGGTTCCGTCATCCTCCGGCGCATCCTGTAATTACCGCAGGAAAGCGCGTCGAAGGCGAGGCTCCTCATTCTTCTCTTTCAATTACTCCCCCAGCAAGCACAATTACAAGCTTTAGGAACGTTTACGCACGTGCCGTGGGAAAGCACATTAACCGACAGCGGGCACCTTAACCAACGCAGCGAGGCGGCATGTCGGGAGGAGTCGGGTGTAATCTGCAACATGGACAGGGGACGGCTGGGTAAGGGGCACCGCGGTTTAACCATGTGCATCTAAACGTGGGTTCCATTTATTTACATTTATTTCTTCAGCGGTCACTTTTCTCTAAAGGAACTTACACTCGGAGTAAATGGAAGTGCATCAAGCGCAGATGAAGAGTTACAGACGTTTACCGATTTAGCTGATGCTTTTTCCCCCCAAAGGCAAGTACCTTGCTCAAGCATACGACAGCTGGAGATCTGAACTTGTGACCTTTGGGTCCAAAGGCAGTAGCTCTAACTACTACGCTACCAGCTGCCCCTACCAAAGCACAGCCAGTTTGTCCAACACCTCTGCGTTTGCTGACACGCAAGACACGAGCACATATACTGTAGAATTGATAGGTCACGCAATCACGGACGTGACTCCGAAGGAAGCGATGCAAGTTTACGGGACCGTCAGAAGATCAGGAGACAAGTGGGTCTGAAAAAGATGCGTTTTGGGATGCTTCTTGAACGTGCAAGGGATTCGGCAGTTCCGAGGGAGAGAGGAAGCATGGATTTTTGATTTCTGACCTCTTACAAGAGGGCTTCCTGGGGTGCAGGGAGAGATCAGGTCCCGAAGGTGTCAGGGTGCACATCCCTTGACCATGTTGTAGGCCATAACCAGAGCCCTGAATCTGATACCAACAGCAACTGTCCATTACATTAATTGTTTTATTGGAAAATGTATTTATTAATGTATTTATTAACCGCACCGCTTAGCTGTTTCTCAACCGCAGATGATGCTCGGCTGCCGGCAACAGCCCCGCACCAGCCCTGCACCCAGGCAGATGCCTCAAAGAGTGAAGGTAGAGCATTTAATCCTCAGCCCAGCCAATCTAGGCCTGTTTTAATTACACCACAGGGAGTGCATGTTGAAGGCACCTGCCAGACAGGTGGCAACCTGTGATGCACGGGCTATTTATTTTCCTTAATAGCTTAATTTTTGTAGGAACTAGGTTAATAAAGCTAGTATAATATTATTTAAACATTACAGCGACCCGGCAAGACGTCTAGGCAGAAGACGTAGTGACAGAAGAGCCTCGCGTGACTGGAAATCCCAGAGCCGACACCAGCTGCTATGCCGCCGCATTTCATACGCCCCCTGCAGAGTTTATTTTAGCAATTTTTCATGCGAGTGCATCTCCTGTCGAAGATGAGAAGCCGGACCGCATCTTGACCTCGCCCAGCTCTCGCCCGGGAGGTAATTTGATCCAGATCGCGTTCTGATCTTTTCTTACAGCCACAGAATTTGCCAGGGTCGCAGGAGCCCGTTCCGCAGGGAGTTATTGTGCTCTTCAAAGAGGGCGTGGGGTGGGGCGTACAACCTTCTCCGGATCCCTGCAAAACTTCGGTAGGGACAGTTTGGTAGAGTAGTGGTCAGATGTGTTGTCTTTGGACCCAAAGATCAGATGTTCAAATCCCACCTCCAGCCGTAGTACCCTTGAACAAAGTACTTAAACAAACTGAGCGGTTTTTAGGGTATTTAAAAAGAAAAAACAACACCCAGCTGTATAAATGGCTAAATAACTGTGGGCGGTTTAGCACTACGGCACTTTGGAGGGAAGTGTCAACGGAATGAATACACTTGTTGAAAATACTCAGTGGGGGGAAAAACCATGTCACGTAAGTACACACACACACACACACACACACACACACACACACACACACACACTTACTTTCAGAACTGCTTGTCCCATAGGGGGTCGCGGGGAACCGGAGCCTAACCCGGCAACTCAGGGCGTAAGGCCGGAGGGGGAGGGGACACACCCAGGACGGGACGCCAGTCCATTGCAAGGCACCCCAAGCGGGACTCGAACCCCAGACCCACCGGAGAGCAGGACCCAGTCCAACCCACTGCGCCACCGCACCCCCCTGTCACGTAAGTATTGAGTTGCAAATAAGGTTAGGGAAGTTTCATGTAGTCTGATGTATAATTAACAAAGGCAAAAAATTTAAGGATTGAATCAACTATCAAATAGTGTACATATTTATAGTCTGTACACAATAGTTTTCACAACAGTGATAGAACACAAGTGTTCCTTAATGGCACTTAGTTGACTTAATACTGGAAGCATCTAGAATCACAGCAAATTCCTTGTCTGCATCAACACACTTGGCCAACAAAACTCATTCTGATTCTGAGATTTCACAACTTTTTGTGTAACCTGTTTTGTTCCATCTGTTTTTCCCGATATTTCTATTACTAAGAATTCATTTTTTTAATAATAATAATAAAAAAAAAAAAAAGTCAGTCATGGTGGTCAGAAGTAAGTTATTGCCAAAAAAGTCCTGCTGATGCTGGCGCTGGATGTGAGGCGGGGGGCCCTCCTCAGCCACGCCGCTCTACGAGAGCTGTTAAACCCCTCCTCGACAAGGACTGCTCTGCAGTGAAAGAAAGCAGAAGCGCAACTCCACAGAGATCCAGTAAAAATTCCACAAGTGCCTTGAAGAGGGAAGGGTGCAGGCCTGTGAGCAGAGCCACAGCGCAAAACTAATAACTGCAAAGTTTTACAAGGTCCTCCATCTTTCCCATGGCAGCACTGCATCTGTCCAAAGCTACATTCGCAGCTTATATTACTACCTAAAACCTACGCAAAATAGCACTTAGTATCTGGCCGCCTGCTTGTCCTGCCCGTTACGGGTCCAAAAATCAAAATCTCAGTCCTGGCTCCGATGTTGTGGAATGAGCTGCCAGTCTCCCTCAAAACTGCTGAATCCCTCCCAGCATTCAAGAATGGTCTCAGATCCACCTCTTTAACACCCACATTTTTTATAAAAATGTTTTATTTATAGAATGTCCCATTTGTGATTCCATTCAAGCTACTTTTTTTAATTTAAAATTGCTAACAAGCAAAAGCACGAGGATTACGATGGTGAAGAAATGAGAAAGCAAGAGCAAATTCAGACTTAAGGGTAAAATTAAGGATGGAGAATGGAAAAAATACTTCACTGTATTTATTATTCAATATTAGTCTTAACACAATGTGTGAAATTAGTGGGGGGGAAAAACAAACGCCCTTTTATACGATGTAACATTTAAGCATGTTATTCACTCACCGACTCTCACTTGCTCTGGTCAGGGTCACGGCGGTCAGGAGCCTATCCTGGAATTACTGGACCCCAGCCCATGGCAGGATAGCCTCGCACGCACACACTCACTAACCCATCGACACACTAAATAACCCAAGCTACATATCTACAAACTGTGGGAAGAAACCCATGCAGATGGAGGCAGAAGGTGCAAACTCCACGCAGACAGTCGGATTTGAACCGACGCCGGAACAGCAGAGGCGCTATGAGGCAGCAGTGCTACCCACTTCACCACCATGCCCCCCTCATGAACATTGTTCACGTATTTCAATGTGTTTTATAATACACTGCAAAGAGATTTGGGATGTATGACATTCTGTTCACGATAAAGAACGGAACCTCGCCGTAAGTTGAGAACCACCTGTGTATACAAGCGGGCTGGTGGCTTCGCTCAGACGCCAGAAGGAACTTGCAGAGGTAGCACCTTGCTAGACACGTCGGAGTCTAGGATCTGCAAAGACATCTTGGCTTCCGGTGGGCAAGAGGGAACTGGAGGCAGGCAGGCCTCCCCGCGGTGAGCTCCGATCATCAGGGCTGCGGTTCCTGTTAGGGTCCCTCTCAACCCCGCGGAGACCCCGATGCGGTCGGAACTCAACGGGCCCTATGGCGAGCAGCCGCCCGCTTCTAAATTTTCCCATGCGTGTGGAAGGAAGATTCCTGCTCGCAAGAAGGAGGCGGCGCAGAACTGGAGCATGCTCTGGTGGACAGAAATAGCCACTCGGAGCGAGTGGGCAGAGCGTGTGTTTACACAAGGAGCACTTTGGTATGGAGAGGGAGCCATGACCTCCGCGTTGTGAGACGTGCAAACGCCACCAATCGCTCGTGGCGCGCCGTGCCGCCGTTCTCGAGAGGCGGCCGTGTTCGCGAGCACCCTCCGGTCCTTGATTTTCTCAGTCATTTGGGGGGGGGAATAGACACTGACATTTTATCTGCAAGAATGCATCCTTCTCGCATTGCAGGCCGGTAAACAAACACTCCTTTGGGGCGGCTGTTGTGATATTTATGTTATGCATATTTCAGATTTGAAATGCCGGTGAGACCAGTTTGCACCAGTTTACCCAAGCAGACCTGTTCATGAATGTGACCTATAAAGAGCTGCAGCATCCTTTTGACACTCATATAAATGAAACCTGGCACTCGTACGAGGAAATGTGTTACGGGCAAGTCGATGGGACTGTTTATTTAAAAGGGACTTATTACATGTGGTTCACATTAATTTACCAACTTAAGAGTGAAATAAGGTGAATCTGTAAATTTTCACTGATACGCAGCATGTCACGTGTTAAACAAGTGTGGGTCTATTTCAAATTAAAGCAAGAATGGTCCGTCTGTGCATTGCAAGGATTCCTTACTGCGCTGTTAACTGTGGCTGCCTGGGGGGGGGTTGCTGTCAGCTAATGGACCTTTATAGTAAATATAAGAAAATGTTGACATGAGTAGAAGCAGTCTGCAAGTGCTAATAAATTTAATCATTTATGTCACACTTCTGATTTATTGTGACCATAGAGTTATGAAATACAATTCCGACAGATATTTTTGCCTGACCACAAACATGTAATCCAACCAATGATAAGGCAGCGCTGGAGTGCTGGAGTGCAGCACTTACAAAGTCATTTATTCTACCGTGACTCCGGTGTTATGTTAGATGCCGGGGTACAAGACCGAAAGCCCTTTGCTTCTTGATTTGACCCCCATGTGCTGGGAAAAACTCCCTCTGGCCTTCAGAGCTGCTGAATCTCTGTGAGCATTCAAAAAAGGATCTGAAAGCCAATCTGTTTCACTTCTCCCGATAGCTATGCAACCGAGTTCAACCTCATCTGCTATGATGATCTATAACGTTATTTTCCCATCCGACTCCCACTCTTATAAGCAGCTACTTGAGCGATGTGTTCCAGGAAAAGAGTGTTATCAAACAAACAAGCGGTGCCTGGATAATCAAGTGTCTGTTGTTGATAATTATTCTCTACTCCGAGTTTTACATCCCTTTAGAGATGAACGTCGGCCACATGAAAAAGGGTAAATGCAACGCGTTGATATCTTTTCCTGTAGAACCTGTTGGACTCTGGTTCTCGAGGACCAAGTTAGGCACCGCTACCTCATTAAAAGACTACGCCACGGGTAATATCGCTGAAGATACCACGCGGCTGCCAGATCGCCTTTCCCAGCCCCATCATACCTGCACGATCTCCAGCATCTCAGCCTTGCTGATATAGCCGTTGCCATCCAGGTCGTACATGCTGAAGGCCCACTTCAACTTCTGCTCCAGTTTACCGCGCGAAGTGACGCTCAGCGCGATGATGAACTCCCGGAAATCTATCGTCCCGTCACCGTTGGCGTCGAAGGTGCGGAACACGTGCTCGGCGAATTTGGAGGCGTCGCCGTAGGGGAAGAAGTTACCGTAGATCTTCTTGAACTCCTCCATGGAGAGGTGGCCGCTGGGGCAGTCTCGCAGGAAGCCCTTGTACCACTCCTGGATTTCGTGCTCGGTGAAGTCCGTGCTTTCCAGCAGGTCCTGCATCACCTCTGGGCGGAGCTTGCTGTTCTGCTTGCCCATGTTGATCGGATAATCTGCAGACGGTTGGGGAAAAAGGCGGAAGAGTTGAGCCGCTCCGCATTTCGTAGTTCTGTGCCGTGCTTTCGAACAGCTCTCAACGACAACACGTCGTACGGGGAAACAAAGCAAACACGGAACTAAACGCGACAAAATCGTAGAATATTGGAGCAGCTCTGAAGAGAGCTCATCAACAGAACCATGAGCAGACCCCACCCGGTCTGACACTGTTGATGGAGTAACTCAAGTACACCATTGAGCTACCTGTACATTGTTCACGGTCTCAAAATAGTTTCTCAGTCAAGTGGAAGCAATGTAACATTCTAACAAGTGACAGTGTAAACAAGTTACAAGCAGAAAGTTGCAAGTTCAAGTCCTCTGAAGTACCGAGTTTGCAACCTCCTGGTTCGAAGCGGACAAGTAGAAGTCTGATCTGTACCAAGAACGCAGCCGGTAGGGTAGCAGTCAGAGCTGTCGCCTTGTGATCGTTTTAAATCGTGGCCCTCGCTTCAGCACCCCCGATCAAGATACTTACCTTGAATGGATATAGGAAAAATTACCCAGCTGCATAAATGACGAGTATACACACCCAACAGTGTAACCTGTCTTGGACATCACCCTTTTTCTGGGGTATACTACAGTACTTGACGTGGCTAATCATTCCCTACAAAAGTGGCTTTCTAACATTTAGCAGGAAAGAAAAGCATAAATAGAATGTGAACGTGAATCTTCTACTGAGCTGCTTGCACACGACATTCCATTCACAATACAGACACCCCTCTACTTGCGTAAATCCGGATTTACGTAAAAAATTCCCAGCATACCCATTATTAACAGATAGCGCGTACGCAAAACATCCAAAATACGCCGAGCACAAGTCGGCGTAGCCAGACAAGGCAGGAAGCTGCATCACCTCTCATTGGTGCAGTGCTTTTTTTTGCATATTTTTTACCCCTTTCATTCTTCAAAAGGCCTGGTGGTAACGTGCACTTGAAGGGAAACGAGAACAGTCTCGCAAGCGTACAGCGATCGATTTGGAGATGAAATTGAAAATAATAAGGAAGTACGAAGGTGGACGAAGATTACCATGTTTAGCCGTATCGACCGTGCGAAGGAGCACGTGAAAGGAACGTGTTGAATGGTGAGGGAGTAGGGGGAATGTGACATACGCGACTTCTGACTTACGCAAGGGGTTGAAGAACTATTCTAGGTCTATCTGCGCGAGTCAATGGCTGTCTCTACTAGAAATTTTTACCTCCGTCAGTCTCTCCCGGTCATACAGGGTTTAAGAGCCTAATTTCATCACTTCAGAAATACACCTCCATCCTCTAGGACTCCGGAGAGCCCGCTTAGATCGGCCTCTACGTGCCACTCGGTGCGGCTCCGAACGGGAAGCGACACGAAGGCCCCCTCTCCGCAAGGTCGCGTCCTCCAACGCTAATGAGGCGAGCGTTCGAATCGAGGGCCCTGCCCGCTGCGGCGAAGCAGCTGCTGAGATCGGCATCGGCGCCGTCGTTGAACGCAGCGCGTGCCAGCGCTGGAGTCCCCGTGCGCCGTTACACGTCATCCTCGGAATAAGAGCCGACAGCGGAACGACTTGAACGCAAACGATATGAACCGTAATCCAACTCACACCCCATAGAGAAACTCCCATGCTTTGGTTTGTATACAGATGATCTTTATACCCTTGGCCTTTGCAGGACCGCAGCAGGAAGTCAGTCTGCCCCCAACGTCCCAGCGTATGGTGTGCCAGAGACTTGTGAGTAACACCACGGCCATGTGAAAAATAACAGAGGACTCATTGTACGGGATCTGCAACGCGAAGGTCTCACAGGGGTCACCAAACCAACCCCCCGGAGCTGGAGAATGGAGCAGCGGGCAACGAAAACCAGAAGACCATCATGTGAGTGAGTTTTCCATACATATTAACAAAATATCTAATTTCTGTTAACATTTACTTGTTTGAAGGACTCCCTTAGCAAATCCACTGCAATTTCACACTCCCTGGGGATAATAAGTGTTTTTGACCACACAATGTGAATGACAAATCTACACATGTATTTTCGGGGAAGGAGCTTACAGCAACCCCACGACCTGATACTGATTGGTATGTGAGTAGGAGGGCCTACATGTGACGGAGTGGAACAGCCCTGGGCTCTGACCAGATCATCATGTGAACATTTACATTTATTCACTTAGACGCTTTTCTCCAAAGCGACTTCCAATGGATACCATGTAGTGTTATGAGCACACGCTTTATTCACCGCGGTGACTTACACTGCTAGATACACTACTTACACTGGGTCATTCATCCATACATCAGTGGAACACAAACACTCTCTCTGTCACTCACACACTCTGGGTGAACCTGAACAGCATGTCTTTGGAGTGTGGGAGGAAACCAGAGCACCCGAAGGAAACCCACGCAGACACAGGGAGAACATGCGAACTCCACACAGACTGAGCAGGGACCGAACCCATGTTCTCTCGCACCACCCAGGTGCTGAGACAGCAGAGCTACTCGCTGTGCCACCGTGCCATCTACAAGTACTCACTTCCTCCTCCACAGCAACTTAGGATGTTAAGGTACCTACAGCGACCATTCAGACAACTGGGTTATTTTACTGGAGCAATTAAGGGTAAGTACCTTGCTCAAGTGTACTACAGCAGCATGTGAGATTTGAACCGACAACCTTCGGATCAAAAGGCAACAGGTCCCACCGCTACACTATCGAAAGAACTGACTGAATCCGTAACGGTGACAGCATCAGCTATTGCTAGTTACAGTCTGTATGCGGTTTGCTAAATATTCGCTACATCTATTAACTCAGCTCGGGTGTTTCTCCAAAGCAACTTGCAATGTTGAGTCGCGCACAAGTCAGAAATCCTCTTGGTAGGTCCCTTGGTAGCTCGGTGCAGTCCTGGCCCTGTCTGGGGAAGGATTCTCAGCGCGACCCAAAAAGAAGAGCGCGTGGATCTCCGACTCCGACGTGGTACGATAAGTAAAATGAGGAGGGGTCTCTTTACTCACCGGCACCCTAAATCGGGATAGTTGTTACTGATGGATGAATATATGGCTCATTTAGAGCAAATTCATATCAGTCTGAAGTAATGGCGACAGCAGAGACGCAAGCAACAGACACTGTGAGAGTAAAGTGCACAGCAAAGCATCACCTCTGTTGCATGAAGGGGAATCTGGTGCTGGATACTTATGGACGTGTAAGAAAAGGTAACAGCATTTCCATTACTGGGATTATTGTTACCAGCTTCCACAGGAAGACACGCAGTATGTACAGCAAGCCAGCTTGTGAAACAGCAACCAAAAAGACCCAGGTGATGTTATTTACGAAAGTGCGTCCTTCTCCGCGAGCGAGAGACAGGGGGGCTTTTGTCTGCACGGCACCTTATCTGAACTCATTACCAACCCCCACTTTCAAGAAGAGGGCCACTTCATCCTCTTATCTGGACCAGTACGACAGTGTTTGCCTTGTTATTGGGTTGCCATGGAAACGCCATTTATCGATTAAGTCTTTAAAACATGCACCACAAAAAAAAAAAAAAAAAAAAAAAAAAAGCCGCCATACATGGCGAGAGGATGACAACCATACATTATGAACACCTGCATGTTCGTAGAGTGTGCCTGCGTGTGGCGCAGACTGTTGCGTGTGTGTTTGTGGTTGGGGGTTGATACCAAACGGATGGCAACAGGCACCGACTGATGAGTGTGTGCGGGCCAGTTCTCGCACCTCTGACACGGACGGCCCGCTGCTAAGGCTCCCGGGCGTTGTTCCCTAGGGCAGATATTCAGCCCGCTCGGATCGCAACGGAATAAACCCCCACAATTCCCCGGTCCGATTATCCTGGCGTTGGGGCGGCGTTACTCCCTCAGCGAAGAGCGGTCTCTCAGCTGCGAGGCTACAGCAAGATTCCAGCAGAGGATTCTGGGAGAAAAATTCCACAGGTTATGCCATGTCAGGGGGGCAGGACAGCGCTACCCAAAAACAACACGAGGACATAATTACATGCCAATGCTGTTGAAACCCATTTTTCACGCATTTAAAACAGATGAATGCCCTAATTTGGTGAAAAAACTGCAAGGAGACTTTCTGGCACAGGTCGGCCCACTTGCCGACCGCTTCTCGGCGATCGCAAAAACACCACAGTAAAACTGGCCGACCCTACAAATTACGCGGCAAGCGACGCAGCGAGATGCAGCACGGAGAGGCAGAAAGCATGGCGTCGACAAAGGCTACGAGCTCCCCAGCCCTTACAGAGGAAGGAGGGTGCGCCGGCCTCTGTGCGAGACATCTGTACCTTTTGTGCGAGGCAGTTGGTTTAGTCACCAGAACAATGGAGGGTGAGAACAATGTCAATGGGCTGAATGGGTCTGTTTCCATAGAAGCTGCCCCTGAAATGCCCTACCCCCAAGTAGAAGCTCACGACTGGGCGGGGGGGGGTTGGACAGGCAGGTGGGTGGGTGCAACGGGGGGGAGAGGTCAGACCCTCTCCTGTCACATTTATCTAGGTCCCTTCGACAAGCCCAAACTCCGCACTGCATCTCCAGCCCCCTAAACTTGCGGTGCGCTTTAATATCCAAGAGGGATGCTGCTAAATTGCAACTCCCAAGAGAAGTGCGCTAACCATATGGGAGAGTGTATAAAGTCTGGAGTATTATTACAGTCTGCTAAGAAAAAGATGAGTGGCTGCCTTCTTGGGGCTACTGGGTTGGTTACGCGCTAGCTCGGCATCGTGGTACGGACAACCGCCGCAGTCGCTCTCAGACAATTACCGCTATATCCCATAACAAAGAACAATACTTGGCTTGAAACCACCGCTCATTTTAATTGAATGTATCATATAATAGCTGCATTGATAGACAGTTTCCCTTTCCATATGTCTGCCTGTGACCGCAGAACAAGGTAATTTACCTAGATTGCCCGGAATGAAAGTCATGGAGGCCGGGAACCGATCCATGAACCGTAAGTTACCATTCGCCGTCCTGACACAGCGTTTCAAAGCCCATCCACCGCAAGAACGCTGACAAAATTTCCCGGAGAGGGGCCCGTTAGAAACCGGCTGACGTGAATAAGGCATTATTTGGATTTTCTTGAAAAGACATCTGAGGTTTTTTCCAGATTTAGCTGGAGGGCTGCCCTGACCTTTCGCGATAAAAATAATTTGCACCGAAAAGCAATCTGCCGCCGTCACCAGAGACGCACACAAAAAGTGACATGTTCGCCACCAAAAAAATTTTAATTGTGCAATGCTATGTGAATAAACACGCTTTGACTGGGATCACCAAACAGAACACATTCTAGCAGGTTGTCAAGGCAACAAACGTTTGTTTCATCCTTCGCAAAACATAACGAAAAGGGCAATAAGTGTTTTCGCAGTACTTCATCTGAAAACTTTTATTAAACATCCTTCACTACGCCTCTGTGTCAAACGCCTCCAACAGGCAGCTGTGGGGCTTATGTGCCATCCATTCCCTCTTTAAAGAAGCCAATTAAACTCACCAAAAAGAGCATTCAATCCATCTCACCTTAACAAGGTAAACGCATACCGGCTTTAACTGGTAATTAACTGGTTCAGGCTGCTGAGTGTAGAGTTACGTAAACCAAAGCGACGAGTTAGGTACACCGATATAGTCCACCTGGACTTGTCGCCAGGGGGTTGCTGGTTCAAGGCCCACTACTGTCAAAATATCATTCGGAAAAGGACTTGCTCCGAATAGTTCGGGTAAATCGCCCAGCTGTATAAATGAGACAATTATGTTGCTTTGTATAAAAAGTAGAAGATAAGCAATACATGTGTGCAGAAGAAACACACACACAATGTCTGAAACTGCTTGTGCCATACAGGGTTGTGATGAACGAGAGCCTAACCCAGCAACACAGGGCGCAAGGCCGGAGGGGGAGGGGACACACCCAGGACGGGACGCCAGTCCATCGCAAGGCACCCCAAGCGGGACTCGAACCCCAGACCCCCCAGAGAGCAGGCTCCGGCCAAACCCGCCGTGCCCCCCTGCGTGCAGAAGAGAGGCTCTGAAAATACGCAGAAGGTTTACAGCTGTGCTGCTACGTCTCCTTTATCGTCAGGTGTAACCGCGCACCTCGTTACGTGCCGTGTTGAGTTGCTGCTGCTCCGTTTGAATTTCCCTTGGATTAATGAAGTACCAGCCCATGTAGGAAGGAACAAAGTGGAGGAAGCAGATAGTGAGGTGAACGGTGAATAATTAAACTATATGCCGATGAACTGAAACAAGCCGTCTCACCTAGAGAGAGCACACGTACCGCGAGGAAGGCAACCGTACGGGAAAGCGTACGTTCCGCCTGCCCTGGCGGCCGACAGCGGGTGAGCCGTGCTCTCCACCCTTTTATCAAACGGTGACAAGACGCTGTCCCTGTCCGAAAAGTAAAGGTAAAAAAAACACAGTAAAATGCCTCCTCTTCTCAAGAAACCCATTAAAATGCTCCCGTGAAACACCAGGGACAAACAGGCTCAACGGCCACCCCCGGGGCAGCTTTGGTAATTGGGCTCCTGAAAGAACATCTCCAAACGCAGCATGCAGGGGCTACCAGGGAGCACCCCACGGGGGCGATAGAAGCAAAGACTAATTAATTAAGGAGCTTCTAATTAGAAGGCAATTCGTTAGTGGCCAAAGAAAGCAGGGCCCCCTAAATGAGCTAGAGCTGCTATCAGAGGGCAGTACACAAGAGGACAGAAACCCTTCCCGAGGCCTGCCTCCAAACACCTTTATATATCGGAACCGACCCGACGGCAACAGCAGATGAGGTCAACTGAGAATCCTAAAAGTACTAGGGATAAAGAGAAGACTGGTAGCTAAAGCGGATTAGCTTCATTGTTAGCCGGATGCTGAGCTTCGCGAAGGTCAACAGTAAGCCGATCAACCAATCACGGCCGTGCACCAGCTGGGGGGGGGGGGTAACCTGCATGAGCATATTCACCCCACTTCCTGCCCTTATCACCCCACTTTGACATGCTGATGGTGTTACCTCACCTGTTAGCAAAACATGTGCACAAACAAAACCCCGCCAAGCTCAATGTTGACCTCATAACCCAGCAGTGTAAGATTTTGGTCTATTTCAAGTATGAAACATCACAGGTGACCAAGGACCAAACCTGGAAAAGAATACAAATCCCAACAAGACTCCCTTGCCACCCGATTTAACCCTGCAGAAAGATGCTATTTACTTAGATATCGATACGGTTCTGACAGAAACGGCAGTAAAATTAAAGGGAAATATATATTTTCTCCTTTCGGTTTTATCAGTACAAACACAGCCCCAAAAAATGAGACCGAAGTCAGAACGAACGAGCTGTCGCTTTGACTGAGGGCTCCTCGGACGCACGCGTCACC
This sequence comes from Scleropages formosus, assembly GCF_900964775.1. NCBI lineage: Eukaryota > Metazoa > Chordata > Actinopteri > Osteoglossiformes > Osteoglossidae > Scleropages > Scleropages formosus. The sequence goes on from NC_041823.1 coordinate 5,921,635, forward strand.
CTAAAGCTCGGAGCCAAGCGGATGACCAGGAAGCTGGGTGTCGGGACATTATCTCATCGGCCCAGTATGCTCTTATCACACTTAATCGTTCAGCTTATAAAGAATGGAGATTGAGAAGTTCAACAAAGGCTCTCTAAACCCATTTTTCCCCCTGCTCAAGGCTTTGCGCTGGAAACAGTTAACGCGCAACGAGGATATTCTCTGCTGCGGATGATGGGACACAATGGGGGACCCAGCTGAGATAAGTGTCCTTCAGGCCAGGCGGCAGCGACGCCTCTCTAGGCCGACCGCATTCGCCTTACTTCTCGGCACTCGACGGCATTCCTCCGAGCCGACCTTCTTTCGAGCTAAAAGCATCGGGACGCACGAACTTGGATGTTCGAGTAAAAGAGCTAAACCCTTTCACCACATTTTGAGCAGGAGCAGGGCCAACACAACGTAGTGACGCTCTCCGAAGAGCGCCCAAGGAAGGGCGACCTGGCCGTCGTTCTGCTGTCATTAAGCCGTGCAAGTGACCAGGTAGGGGAGGAGCTGGGAATTTTGGGTCCGCCGAAAGAACACTACTCTGTCCCCCCCCCGCTTTTAAAAAATTACTACTGGAATTTTTATTGCACCACTACAGGTGAGGTCCCCTAGAATCATCACCACCAGTCACCCCCGCCCCCTCGCAGCATCAACCCAGGGTCAAGAACAGAGAGTCTCAAATTTCCATAGTCGAACAGGTGGACAACAGATTAAGGTCAAATATTAAATTCAACAGAAAGCAACATCATCACAGTAAAGGAAAAGTGTGATGTCACAAACCGCATCATTTTCACCAGTAAGAATACAAATTTGTCAAAATAAAGCCAAACAGCCCCTAAATCTTGTTATTTTGGTAGACTTCTTTATGGTGGAGCCTTTCTGTGGGGACACCTCCTTTCACGCAACACCTCGGTCACCTGTAATTACAACGTACAAGGAAATTTCAAAACTAGAAATGTTATTTTTATTTCTTTGTTCCGAAATTGGATCGATGCAAAAGTTGATGCGGCGTGTGACGTGTAAAACGTACCCGTTTTGTGGAGAGAACCAACCACAAAAAAGAAAAAAGGTACGTAGAGCCGGAAACTTCACGTGTGGATGAACAAAATGCACCGTAGACGATCACATTTCGGAGCAACATGTCACAAGAGGACAGTTGTGTTCAATATTCGGTATGCAGCCACCGAGCCAGTTTCCATGGTGATGGTCATTCTATGGGCTGTTCCCAGCCACCCACCCACCCACCACCAATTTTCTACACAATTTAGTAATTTCCAAATCTGCGTGGGACTCGACTGTGCGCCGAGTCCTCTGCGCCCGGTTCGGGAACGTCTTAAAAGGAAGAGCGTTCGGCGCCCCTCCGCCGAGCCGACCGTTTCCCTCCTTGCCGCGGTTCACGCGGCACGTTGCAGGAGAGCCATCGGTGGACCGGCGAGGCGGCGGCGGGTCCTTCGTTGCAGTAAAATCTCACCTGTAAGAAGACTGTAGGAAGCGGTTATGTAACGGCTCAGCAATTGCGTTGCGCTGCTGCAGAACTACGGGGCCCAGGCGGTGTACGACAGGACGAGAGCGTCACCAAACTCTAGGGAGCGTTAACTACAGAAGCAGCTTCCAACTGTAATTCATGCACATTGGATCCTGAAGGGAAGGGGCAGTTAAGGAGGCTTAGGAGTTACGAGGTGCGACCCCTGCCCCGCACCCGTAAATAAGGTGGTGGCTGACAGGTTCTTGGAAGGGGGGTGGGGGGGTGGCATTGACACCGTTTATAGCCTGGTACTGAATTTCAAGATTTCGTATCTCTCTCTCTCTGCTTTTCACTTTGCTGGGTCACATGTTTAAGTTCCTGTTTTGGTAATTCTAGACAGTTACTGGGGTTACATTCTTCTTTTACTGTTCGGCGGTGAAATTATGCCTGCTTCCATTTAAAACTACTAAGGAGACTGTTTATGCAATTAGAAGTAGGAAGATTTTAATATGGTAAAACACTCGATTATATGTAATATCAGTTTGCTCAATGATGCATTTAAAACTTGAGTGAGAGACAGAGTGTTCCACTGATGTACGGATGAGTGACCCATTCTAAGTCGCGTATCTAGCAGTGTAAGTCTTCTGGTGCTCTGGTTTCCTCCCACACACCAAAGACATGCTGTTCAGGTTCCCCCATAGTTTGTGAGTGACAGACAGACAGAGAGAGAGAGAGAGAGAGAGAGAGAGAGAGAGAGAGAGAGAGAGAGAGAGAGAGAGAGAGAGAGAGAGTGTTGCACTGATGTATGGATGAGTGACCCAGTGCAAGTAGTGTATCTAGCAGTGTAAGTCACCGCGGTGAATAAGGTGTGTGGGCTCATAACACTACATAGAGTTGACTGGGAGGTGCTTTAGAGAAAAGCACCTGCTAAATAAATAGATGTAAAACTTAAGACCTGCGTTACCTTCTTTTAGCTTCAGTAAGAAGTAATATTTTGTCGTTATACTTCCTGTAAATGACCCAAGGGATAAGTCTTAATCTATTACAAAAAAATGCATTTAAACTGTATGATGATAACATACAAAATCTGCACACCTTGCTGGATGGCAGACTTCTCAGACAATGGTACTTGACCACACTTTCGAAATACCGCTGTTTTATTGACTTTGGATTATATATATATATATATATTATATGGATGTCTTCATAACACATTGCAGTTTTGTTGTATTGCAGCTGTTTTCATAATAAAAATAAAAAAAAAACAAATAAATAAATAACGGCCACTTTTACTGCCAGGGGCAACAAGTCTGTCAAAAACACAGTGCAATGATACCCACACACAGGTTGCAGTGTTTCGAGGATAGAAAGCCATGCAAACTGTCCTGTTGTTTGGAGAAGTTTCTTGCCCCCTCATCGCTCACCAGAGCGCCTACGGTCAGCTGGGCGCCTACATGGTTGCGGGTGGAAACAGACAAATAAATAGCACTTCTGTGCAGCGTGTGTTCCTGCACCTGAAGACGTCTGCAGGCTGTACAGTAAAAAGAAGTGGGCGACAGCCTAAAAATCAGAGGGACGTGCCTGCGTTTCCTCCTCCCGAGCTGACAAGGCCATTATGTGTTCCGGTGGGTGGGTGTTACGTAAGCATTTGGTAACTGGAAACAACCAAATCTGGAGGAATAAGTTACTTGTACATTAATATGCACTATAGCTTTTCTGCTGGCTCTGAATTTTGTGCATCTATATTCATCAACAACCGCAGACGGTTCTGAGCCTATCCTGGAGGAATAGGGTGTGCTGCAGAGTACGTCCTGAACGGGACAACAGTCCATCACAGGCCCCACACACACTATGCAATTTAGAGTTATCAGCTCATCCAAAACACATGCCTTTGGACTCTGGGAGGAAACCAGAGCACCTGGAGGAAACCCACATGAACACTGAAGGAACATGTGAAATGCACACTAATATACAGAGCGCACACATAGAAAAATATCAAAAATTGAAAGTTGATCGCTAATGCATGTCGAGTCTTAATTTTCCAATTCTTATTCATCAAGCTTGAGTTCTTCAAAAACAGCATCCGCATGAATGCCCAAAGAAGCCATCATTAGCCATTCAGAACAGGCCTTTGCTCCACAAATGAAGCATTAAGAGCTCTGCACAAGGGGCTAAATACACTTTGACTGCTAAGCAACAGAACGCAATCATGCTGGAATCTTCAGTGGCTGCAACCTACAAAATATCTCGCTGGATCCGCCTGCCGAGTTCCCCTCCAGGGCCACATAAATGTTAATCCACCCTCCAGTCATTATTCGAGTCCATGTCTGCAGAGAACGCAGCCGCAGCGAGGCGTTAATCAAAAGTGCAAACGCTTCCCTGAACCCAAACCGATGACTCCCATCGCTTTTTGCTCGGATGATGGATCCCTAACTCGTCGGATCTGAAGAACAGGATCAAACTAATTAAGGGAATCAAAGGATGACTCCGACTCAAGACAGGCATGACTCATAACTGTATATTACACAACGACTCACACTGCTGCCAAGTCATAAAGAAGAGAATTATCCCCGATGCAAAGCCGGAGGAATGGTTCCACGTCAGCGTTCGCAGTAACAACAAGGAAATGGAGCCCTAATGGACCAGGTCTGACAAACGTGAAGACCTGTTTGGGGACGGAGCTCTAATGGAGAAGGCCCCGCTTGGGAACGTAGGCCTAATGGACCAGCGCAGCCACATGACGAAGTGGTTGAGCCCTGGTGTAGAACATCACACGAGGACCTGTTTGAAGACAGAACCCCAACGGAGAAGGTCACATATGAAGACCTGGTTGAGGATGGAGCTCTAGTGGAAAAGGTCTCATGAGGACCTTCTCGAGAATGGACCAGCCCAGACACACGAGGACATGGCTGGGGAGAGAGAGAGCCCTTAATGGACCAGCTCAGACATATACAAGGTCTCAACAGAAGCATAACCGAGCAGGTCCCAAATGAAGATCTAGCTGGGTATAGACTGGTAACGATTCTGCTATTATTGCTGCTTCCCCTAGACTCAGAAAGGAAGGGGTTTGGGTGCTGCTTTCAAGTCTTAAAGTCATTTCTGCAATTAAAAAAAAATACTTCAGCGTTGCCCTCAGGATGTCTTGTCACACAGGATCATGTAGCTTGGTGGTTAGTGGACAAGAGTTCAATCAAATTAAAATTATAATGACGGAGTCCAACAGAAAAACCAAGGGGGGGAGAAAAAAAAAAAAAAAAAGATTATGGAACATCAGAATGGGCAAGAAACATCCCCTGCAGTCCAAGTAAGCAAATTAACATGAATAGCTGGTTCAGCGCAACCTATCTTTAGAGTTATATTTTTTAAACTTTAAAAAGGGGGGAAAAAAAATTTTAAAAAAAGCTGCCTTTCCATGCAATCATGTTTTTTTCATAGGGTGGTAAGCTTTAATTTGGCCACAACTAGTCTGCTGGCTGAGAGATAACAGCTTCAGTTATTTACAATAGAGCTACTTTATTATTTTTTTTGTTTCACTGCCTTTATGGCGGTGGATTTTTCCCAGGAAACGATTCATTATGCTGTCGGATCGCCACTCGATTAAGTGAGCTACCCGCGACTCTGCCAGTTGTTTGCAACACTTAGATGGGGGATTAGGCCGCATGCAGAGCTCGCACCGGGCGGAAATGCCCATGCCGTGTTAAACCCATAGAAAGCGACCGTGGTATAAGGCAGTCTGAGAAATACAACGAACAGCAGCTTCTGAAACAAGAGATAAAATTAGCCACAAGCAGTTTAAATGTCCCACTGCAGTGAACTGAGCCCCCCCCCCCCAAAAAAAACAGGACAATCAAGGGCCAGCAATTTGTCATCAATGTTAGGATAAAAGTCTAACAGTGAAGAATAAGGGGAAAAAAGGAATAAGACATCCCTGTAGAGCACTTGGGGGGGGAGCACACCAACATCTTAACAGTGAACTGTAATTATTGAAATGAAGTTGCACATATGTGCGGTGTATCATTCTCATAAACGATAAACAAACATCTTACACTCTAAGCGATGTAAAACTAAGAGCTAAATTTTAATATTCGCAAAGCGTTGCCGGTGGCTTAGTGGTTAGAGCTGCTGCCGATGGACCTGATGGCACCAGGTTTACACCCCAGGTTTACACTGCACCTCCTGCAGTACAAGCCTTGAATAAGGTACTTACCCTAAAACTGACATAGTTGCAAATGGGTAAATCACACACACATACACACACACACCCCATCTGAAACCGCCTGTTCCATACGGGGTTGCAAGGCAACACAGGGCGAAGGGCTGGAGGGGGAGGCGACACAACCGGGACGGGACGCCAGTGCATCACAAGGTACCCCAAGGGGGACCTGAACCCCAGACCCACCGTAGAGCAGGACCCAGGCCAACCCACTGTGCCACCGCGCCCCCCTTCATTGGAAAAATCAGTGAAACTTAATATACAAACCTCAGTTTCTTTGGAGAAAAGTGTCAGCTAAATAAAAATATATAAATTTAAAAAAAGTTAAATGAGAATAAATAAAGAGTCGCAAGACGGAGAAGTCAAAGCGCAGTTGGGTAATAACAGGAAAATGACAGGATCTTCAGCAGGCAACGGGAGTTGTCTCCATGATGACTATCACGGCCTGAGATGTGGGATGAGATGTTTGCTTCCTCTAACCCCAAGGAGTCGGGAGCTCGAGGATTATGTAACGCACAAAGAATGCTTATTTTTATCCTGCTGGCACTGCTCAGACATTTGTTTTGCTGCGTGACACCGAACTAAGCTAAGCGAATCCGGCCGAGCTACCGACACCCTCCGGTATCCCGACGAAACCTGTCAATTACAGACACGCTCCGCCATAATAACCGGCCCTGCCGTGGTAGCAGACTTGAGTATTTTCTACAATTGGCAGGGCAAATTCCACCAACCGAATCCCACTCGTGGCAATCATTTGGGTGCTATTGAAGTGGTTTACCGTGCCCTTCTTTCTGCGCACGTCTTTGGACCGCGGGAAGAAAAGCACGAGCACATGGGGAGAACATGCGGCATGCTACCTGCTGCTCCGCTGAGATTTTCCACAACAAAACTACAGAAATCCACTTCAGAGCTTTAGACAAATCTCATAATATGGGTTCAAAATCTGTTTTTCTTGTCTATTTCTTTGAAGAGGAGCCTTTCCTAATACACGCACGAACCCCCTGGGTGGTGGAAGCCACAGTGGAACCATGTAGCTTGCAGGGGAGCTCCGTTCTCACCGTCAGCACTTCCCATGTTGCAGCACAACACCATCCCACCGTCTTCCCCACAATCTGCCTTCTCAAATTTCATCTTTCACATGACATGTAATACGATTATTTTTCACCCTTTTCAAGTTTAAGCAGGAGTATTACAGGAGCCTCCAGCAGGCCCAGATGCGGTGGCTTGGCAAGAACGTCGCCTGGCCCATTTCCTTAAAGCTTCTGGCCTCTTTTAATTCCTCCTCGGACCACTCCGATTATGGCCTTGGAGAATTTCTTCTTGCTCTGTATTCTTAAAAGTCCATCACATGCTGTGACGGTTGTTGGGTTACGCCTGCGGCGCACCATCCACGGCGAAAACGACTCGCGACGAAAGGCCTTCAACACCAAGAAAAGACGCAACTTTCCGGGTCCCAAGGCAGACGATAAAATGTGGAAGTCTAGCGAGAAACCGAGACCAGCGGAACCCCAAAAACCAGCGACATCGTGATGGATCTCGATGGAGCCGAGGATCAGATGTGCTAAAGCTTCTCGAATTCCCTTCCGTTACCTCCAATCTGCTATCTGCTCTCTCCTCGGAGTGAATCAATATGCCAGCACGGAGCGTGGATCTGCAGAGCCTCCCACGTGTGAGGAAGAAAGGCTTCATCTCCAGGCTTCCGGGGCAGGCTCGCCCACTTGCAAACCAGCGGAGGGGTCCTATGGCCCTTCCGGAAAAAAAGGCACCTGGGGTTGGAAACACCTACATGACCTCCCAGCGGCCCCCTGCGAATAAACCGGGTGCGACGTCTGAGGAAGCCGCGTACCTGCAAACAGGCTTCCTAGCGAGTACGTGACCCTTGGCGGGTCCAGAAGGACTCGGCTCCCGAGGCCTCCTAGTTTGCCCAGCAGTTCTTTCGTCTCGAATAGGTCACGTCAAAGAAAACCATGCCGCTGTTCCACCCCAACTTACACTGGCAACACCGCACTGGAGCCTTGACGTTTTCAAGCTCTTGCTGTGGCCTAAGAGAACTTGAGACCCCCCTCGGAAGAGCGGTCAGTGATAGAGGATATGAAGAGAGACAGAGTGAGAATCAGGAGTATGTATCCTGGGACCAGTAGATAAGCATGATCTTGGACCTCCTCTAAGGGTCACGCAAGCAAGCGGGTAAAGGCTGCAATCCAGCTGCATTTCTTTGTATTAGTATCTGTGAATCGCAACTCGAGAGCCCGAACACGTCTTACCTGTGCAGAAACGGGTGTGAAAATAAAACAAAACTGTGGGCCGGACTGGCGCGAGAAGGAGCTCCACGAAGAAGCCGGTTCCATCGAAAGCCAAACCCAGCATCCACCAGACTTGGTGACTTTTTTTTTTTTTTTTTTTATTATTAAAGACTCTAAATTTAGTCTTTCCCAGTAGACTGAGCCCAAGTGTGTATTTATGCAAGACTAGGTTTTGGAGAGGTAGACTCACGGAACTGAAAGCGCCGCTCGCTTTTACCCAAATATTTCGCGCTGTTCCATTTCTTATCCAAACCACAACGTAACCCGACCATTAATTAAACCTTAAAACCGACTTAACCTCGGCGTAACGCTCCTTAACCCCCGCTCGAAGCGCTGCCGCTCCCTCCGAGAAGCGCCTCGTTTACCGCAGCCTCACGCCAGACGCCCTAGAAAAGCAGGCCGTCCGGCGACTGCAGGCGACCGTAAATTCTTGCTCCGAAGTGCACCGTCTCGGTCACAGCACTTAAATAAGCCATGTGACAGGTTCGCAACGGAGGGGCTTTCGGGTGGCGGTGGGGCAGAAGCTCAGCCGTCATAACAAACGCGGAACCTGACAGTCGACAAGCTGCGCGTACGGCGGGTTGCTTCCCGAAACAAACACTGACGTTTTGGCCTCGCCTCGAAAAAGCGCAGTCTATCCGGTTTGGAGTCGGGGGCACGGCTGGGGAGGACCGGTAGCCCCCGTGGCAGACTTTACCGCCAGCAGGGCTGCGAGACACCGTGCGTTGCACTGGAGGAATCTCCGAGTTTCGCTGCCTGTGCAGCGTCTTCCATTACAGGTGGGGGAAAAAAAACCCCCATATATTGGGGGTTAACAGAGCTCAGCGTTACTACTACCGACGCGAACCCGAGCCCAGGCACCGAGAAGCGATTACCGCCTAACAAACAGGCTCTCGGCCAGGGGAGCTGCTCAGAGCCGACGGCCGCGCCGCGTGCTCTTATTAGGCCACGCTTCCGCGCAAATCCCCGTGTTCAGGTGTGTGCTGGGGGGGGGCAGATGGAGATGCGTGCAACTTGTGGGTTGGGGTGTATCTTGTTTTCCTGCATTTGCCTTTCACGCACACACAAAATAAGCATGACGTGGAGCGCAGCGGCGGTTCACCCCCCACCCCCACAGATGGAGACATTGTGTAAACAGCAGCCGCCGCCCAGGCGTAGCCGGTTCCCCCAACCGCCACCGCCCGCATGACCCCCCGGTGTGGTGGCTCCCTCATACTGCACCTACCGACAGGACACACATCGCAGACCCCAGGAGGCTCTGTTCACATGCCAGAGAAGGGAAAAACTGACACAGGATGGGATGCAGCACCCACCGCACCGTGGGCATCCGCTGCCATGGTTACGCTGCCCAAGTCCAGCAGGAAGGAGCTGAAGCGCAGCTATGTGGAGGTGGTGTGACGGCAGCAGTTGAACTGAACCGAACCGATCCAGCCTTGCCAAGTTAATCCTCCCCACGAAGAGCGGTCGTCTCCACCCCACCCCATCTCCTCGCAGCCCTCTCTTTTTGTCTTCTACGGCAGTCCCAAGCTCACCGCTCACTTGTTGAGCTGCGCACATGGCTCCTCGGAGGAAACGCCACCCGGACAGCTCCCGGCAGGGCGACGGCCGCGGCGCACGAGGAAGCACAAACATTCCGGCATGCGGCCTCCGGCATTTCCGCCCCCGCAGCCGCACCCCTGCAATAACTCCTGGCAGACACAGCAGAGGCTCATAAGCAATAACCTGGGCTGCAGGATGGGGGTGGCTGCTCGAAGAGCGTGCGGACTTGGGGGAAGGGGGGGAGCTTCCCTCCCATCTCCGCAGATGAGAAGCCACCCTTATCTCCTGGCCCAAAGGGACTTTCGTGTACGTGCAGTTTCCTCCAAGGTGGCTCGTGCAAATTAGCGCTGCCATTTGCCAGGGGACGGAGCTCAGACGAGCGCTCAACACCCCACCCACCTCCCTCTCTACAAAGGGCTCCGGACCTCAACCGCACGTGGTCCGGCCAGGGGGCTCACGGTTACCCCCCAGCCATCCTTCCTCTCTGCACTTCCTGCCTAGTTTACAGTAGGGGACAAAAGTGGAGAAAGCCACCCCCCCAGGGAACCCTGATCTCCATCCTCATTCACCCCGGCGGCCCCCCACGATGCTCCCACTTGCAAATCAAAAGAGAACTGAGCCTCGTAACTCGCTGCACCCACACGCGCTGCCAAACTGACATCAGCCACAGGCGCGGTATTTGTACTACGCCACTGGGAGCCCTTTCGTCTCTCTCCCTGATCCCTCTGAGCGCCGCGATCGCAGAACAACTCCCTCTTCCCAGGCTCCCCGCAGCGCTCGGGAGTTGCATTTAAAAAGCCGGAGACTCCCGGCGAACTCGAAGGCAACGGAACACGGACGCCTTACCTCACTTGATGGAAATGCAAGCCTTTCCCCCCCCGTCTCTAGCAGCCCATAACCCGGTGCCTCCCCGGCAAACACGGCAGCGGAAGGGCGGCACGAGCAGCGACGAGCAGCGACGAGCCGAGAGGCACCGACGGCAACAACTCCAAACTCCACGAGATTGTCGGAAGCCTCCGGTGGCAGAGCACAAAACTCTGCCTGGCGGCTGACGTCAAGGCCGCCGCCCCCCCCTGGTCACGTGGTCAGATAAAAAGCAAAAGCAAGCCCCCCGGTTGCCAAGGCAACAGGAGCTATGCACCGAAACCATTTCAATAGGTCATCTGTCAAAGAGATAAAGCCCAGCAGACTTTCTGTAAACCACAGGGTTAAATATACCCCACAGCCCTGATGGAGTAGATTTTTTTTTTTTTTTTTGGAACTTACAATTAAACTGATAAATGAATCCAGACAGTGCAGCTGAAAATCCGGCTTCCTGCCGAGCAAACATTACACGCTGGATCAGGTCATTTTTGGACCGTGAGACGGAAGGACGTCAAAACCGGGCTGAAAGTTTTACGGCGTGAGGTCGGAACCCCCTCAAGGCGCGAGAGGCAGTCTGCCTGGACATCGTGGCACCGGAAAAGTTAGCGGGAGAACTAAACTCGAGTCGACTTCGGCATCTAACTCACTTCTGCTCAGCATTCGACCGGCATCGTGATTATAATGAATTCTGGAAGATCCGGCCAGCTTTCTGTAACCTTTTGCCCCTCCTCCCTGCACCACTTCTGGCTACTTGCTGCTCCAACTGGGCTCTGTCATGTTATGAACAAATTGGGGAAGAGGGGAGAAGAAAAAAAAAAAAAAAAAAAGTTGTTGAAAATTATTTCAGTCTCAGATGACATCTAAGAGTAAAAAAAAAAAAAAAAATTTATAATAAAATCACATAATTAAAAAAGTACAGACAATGAAAACGAAGGCGTTCTGATGTCACGCCATAAATCACAGGTGCTCCCCAAGGAGGACGCCGGGGAAGAGCCGTCAATAAATCGACCTTCGCCGAAAAGCTCCAGAGCTTCCACGAGCGAGTTTGTTGGGATGTCAGGCAGCATCGGTGGAGGAAATTACAGGGCATCGCTGCTAACCCAGGAAATCAAAACCCGAACCACGCCGCCTTTCCCAGACTGAAGGGAAAACCCCGAATTTCATAAAATTTTTGTCCGAGCAGCAATCAGCTGCCACATAATTATAACAAAGTGTGTGTGTATGACCGTGCCTTTACTCTCATTTGTAGGAATCTCAGTATATATAGAGCTGTAGCTTTCCGCAAGTCAAAAAGCAAGACGGCCGAGGGCGAAAAACGGGTCTGTCAGTAATCGGTGGCCAGTTTACACTTCCTGTGCAGTAAACAGGAAAGCCTGCTCTCCACGCAGGGGAAAGCAACTGCAAGTCACGATCCTCCGTGGAAATCGTCTGCGCGAGTTCAGAGACTCGGGGTCCACACGCGCTCTACTTAGGTATTTAATTTACATGCACGTCGACTCGTGACGCACATCGAGACTGCGCCAAGCAAGAGAGCACCCCAACATCAGACACGTAGAATAATAAGCAAACGATGACGACGACGACGAGCAACCACCTAACAGTGGTGTGCGCCTGCGTGTTTACACTGACATTTACGATTTTTCCCCAGCTGAGAGTACGCAGAAGTGCGCTTCGCCGCATACAAAGCGGGCCTGGCTCCGCCTGTGTGTAAAATACCTGTGCTGGAGCCCCTTTAACCCTCATGCAGAATGAAAGTCCATTTGAGGACAAGTCCTAAATTTGAGGGATTACGGTCCAGACGCGCACCCCTCCCCGAATTCCTTCGCCGTATTCACACGGATCGGCGGCTGGGGAACTATTGTAAGGCCTCATTTGAATGCCATCTGGCAGACGGGAGAAAGAGGATCCCTGGGTCGAGGCAGCCGGCGACCTGCGGAGCGAGAGGTCACTTCGCCAAGAGCCCGGGGGTCGGTTCCGAGAGGAGGGTGGCTGTATGCGTGTATGGGGGAGGGGTGTTTGTCGAGAGCCCTTAACGGGACAAATAAGACCCTGTACTCCGCGCCGATGGCCTGCGACAAGAGCACTTAAGCGCACATACGAGTAAGGAGGAGAGCGAGAGGGAAGTTTCCCAGGGTGCCGGGTGTGAAGTATTCACAGAGTCGCCGTCACGGGCATCGCGTGGATCGGGTCGTAGCCTGCAGCCCGGCGGTGGGAATTCATTCCGAAGGATGGGGATATTGCTTCCATGAACTACTTTAGAAAAAAGCCTCCGACATTTTTGGTGGGGGGGGGGGTGAAGTATCCTCTCTAAAAACGACGTGTGAACTGCTCAGTGCATTTCATTAAGGCTCAAAGGGTAGCAAAGACAGTGCAATTCCAAAAGCAGCATATAAACCATTTAAATAATTTAAAGCAGGACAAAAATGTTCACCCCCTCAACACCTGCATAGAAGTATCAGTTCAAATTGTCGCCTGGGTGGGTTAACAGCGTAACGAGAGGACACCACCACCACCATCACCACAATTCTCAATTGCACGGTTTGCCAATAAGTAGTCTCCGCCGCTATTAATTTAGCCGATGCCTTTCTTCAACGTTAGCTTTGCGTATTAAACTACTTACCGTCCACTCATTTATACAATGGAATAATTTTACTGCATCAGTTCAGGGTAAGTACTGTGCTCAAGGGTACTGCGGCAGGAGCACGGATTCAAATTCTTGTCCTGCTATGGCAGGCTGCCAGCTTTAACCACTACGCCACCTGCTGGCCCTGCCTCGCAAGTAACTAATCATTGCTCGACTGGGTTTTGTCTAAAGCTGACAGAAGACCGCAACTAAGTACCAACATTTACGTTTACTTGTTTATCTGATGCTTTTCTCCGAAGCAACTTGCAGTTTTAAGCTATTTACAGTTATTTACCCATTTATACATCCGGGCAGTTTTACCGGGGCACCTTTAAGGGACGCGCCTTGCTCGTGATGAGCTCAGACAGACGAGCTGGTGTACGCCGTCCCATTTTGAGGTTCCGCAGGTGAACCCGGTTCTCCAGGCCGAGCTCTGCTGCACCGCGTACCGGGGGCTCTACGGAGGGTAACGCGTAATGCCTCCCTCTGGTTATCTATTACCTAACGGCACCGTGAGCCGCAGGTTGCCAGGGTTATTTCGGCGAGCGAGACGAGACTCCCGCTTGCTCCTACGTCCAGCCTGACGTCACCGCAGGCAAAGGAGGGGGCTCCGAGTCAGAGCTCCAGCACGGTTATCAAGCTGGTAATGTCAGAAAGCTCAGGTTGGGGGGGTGCAAACTGCATACCACCTGCAACAAAGAAAAAAAAAAACCACTGTCCAGAAACAATGTGCTCATGTAAAGAAGTGGGCTTTTGAGCTGATATAAATAATGGTGAGTTCTCTTTCTCCATTTCTCTCTCTCACTCACACACACACACACACACACACACACACACACACACACACACACACACACACACACACACACACACACCAAGCAAAGCATCACAGTGTTACGGGATTACAATTCCATGCCTGTGCGAGTGTGTCAGTGTTAGAGTCCATGTGTCCTGGCAGGTGGACACGCTCCGGACAGCGTGCTGCTTGAATTACACTCCCCCCCCCCCACGGCCTCGATCCGCAAAGCCACCGAGCCATGGGATAGAGCAGCCAAACGCGACTCGCTAAACCCATTTCCATTTGCACATTAGCCGGAGGCACTCATCACTTCGGGGGGAGAGGGGATCACACTGGATAGTGACACCTGACAGGGGCAACAGAACACCTCCCTCAACACCAACTGAGCAGGGATGCTGTTCATTCCAAAGGAAGACAGACTGACCTCTGACCCCTGGACGAAAGCATGGAATACCACCTCCAGCTCAGCACATTGCTGTGTTAGTTTTGCACCGGTCACCCAACGCTCACGTCCCTTCTTACGATGACTTTTTCATTTAGCTGATACTTCAAATCCCTCCAAAGTGACAGACAACTTATTGAGTTTTGTATAGCAAACGACTTAGAATGATTTACCCACTAACACAACCAAATTCCACTGACATTAACAAACCGCCATTACACCAGACAATAAAATAATTAAACAAGTGCAATGACTAAGCTACTTAAGGCCCTTCCCTGCTTCCATGTTGAGCTGGAAGCGGGCCTCGAACCCAGGTTCGGTTTTATTTTTTTTTTTGGAAAGGAACCATTGTGCTTCCACCTGCACCCATAGTCACTTTTACCATACTAACGGAGTTTGCATGTTCTCCCCATGTCTATGTGGGTTTCCTCCGGGTGCTCTGGTTTCCTCCCACACTCCAAAGACATGCTGTTCAGGTTCCCCCATATAGTATGTGAGTGACAGAGAGAGCGTGTGTGTTCCACTGATGTATGGATGAGTGACCCATTGTAAGTAGTGTATCTAGCAGTGTAAGTCACCGCGGTGAATAAGGTGTGTGGACTCATAACACTACATAGAGTTCACTACAAGTCTCTTTGGACAAAAGCGTCTGCTAAATATGTAAATATGGGCTGATAACACTACATAGAGTTCACTGGAAGTTGCTCTGGAGGAAAGCATCTGCTAAGTGAATAAATGTAAACATAAATGCAACCAAGTGACATGGAACGCACCCCCCCCCCAAAGGCAACCACTTGGCTGCAAAAAGGCCGACAACGTGCATCTCCACGGCTTTGCTTTGCGCTCCAGCGCGCACTTCCACTGGTGCTGCTCCGATTTACGGCGCAGGAGATGTGCCCCTTTTCGAGAAGGCGAACGGAGCGCGACCGTTTCTTTCATCTCGCTGTCGAGAAGGCTCGTGGACGGCCAAAGCTCGACTTCTGACACGAAGCGTACGTGCCGGGCCCGTGATCCGAGCGGCTGCCACTGTCTCAGCAAAACACCGTTTACGTGCAACCGTACGCTCGTTACGTCGCACTCCGACCCAACTCGTTAGCAGAACGCAGATCGGCGAGTGTAAACGATGACGGATAAGTAGACGGTAGGCTGCCGTGTCAAAAAGCACATCAATGGCTTTGATAAGAAAACACACGCCGCGGCTAGGC
Organism: Scleropages formosus; assembly: GCF_900964775.1. NCBI lineage: Eukaryota > Metazoa > Chordata > Actinopteri > Osteoglossiformes > Osteoglossidae > Scleropages > Scleropages formosus. The sequence continues at coordinate 5,937,112 of NC_041823.1, forward strand.
CTGACATCGGTCCACATTCTAACGGAGCAATTCGACCGTGGGAGACACGTTCACGGTGCAAACTTTGCAGGACCACATACACATGTGATGTCTATATTACAAAATTCTTTACAATATAACTTAAAGGCTCCTATATGAGGAAGAAAAACTGAAAATGTTGACCCTGGGATACACAATGCACCAGGAAGCTACTGACCGCAACAGTCAAACATCGAACCCACAATTCCCCTTTCGCAACGAGTTTCGACCACGATCGCGACTGGGCCGCTCTGCGCTTTGACGCTCGCATCAGACAAACAGGCGAACGCGTCCTTTTAAAGGGGTCTTTACGGGTGCTGCCGGTCAGCTGGGCCACGCCCAGGACTTTCTGGAAGGTTCCTGCTGCAAACAACCACCCGTTGCTCCGCGGACCCCAGGCGCGCACGCGCCACCGGCCTGGGCGAGGCGAGCACGCGGTGGTCGTTGCTATCGTGCACGCGCACAAGCGCCTTGCCTCCAGAGGCCACCGGAGAGGGGAAACGAACCTGGCGTCGCGCAATCGCAGATGCTGGAGGCGTTCGGCTGAGCCGGACGGCGTGCCTGTCGAGCCGCTCCTCGGCTGTTACTCAGCAGTACTGACAGCAGCGTTGCTCTGTTTCAAGTGGCTACTGAAAGCATGTGGGGAGCAAAGAAGGGAGGGGGGGGGGTTAGCCTTTCCTAGATTTACTGTTGGCCACACCAGTAAAATAGAATCACTCCCCAACATATCCACAGTGCAAAATTAACACCCACCCACTTTATCCCCATTTAAAATTGGTCACAAATCACTTATTATACATCAATATAATTACACTATCTCCATTATTATTATCCCGTTAATATTAGTAAGAGCCATAAAACTAGGATGTTACCCTGTGGTTCACATTTTGACCATAAACTGCACATACAGTGCTCACAGCTGTTTGTTTGGGCTCAGTTCAATTCATTTTATTTATAAAACAGAAGACAAGTATAACTCAACCAGATGCAAGGAAGAATTTGTATGCAAGTCAGTCGAGGGGAAACTGCGGGGGGGGGGGGGGGGACGACGGACAGACTCCCAAATTCAAGAAATAGGAGAAAAATACACCCCTGGGGGTCCAAGAAACCGGTGTCAGCCCGCCCCTCCTGGGCATTCCAGCGTGTTACAGTGGCCCTGTAACTAAGAAGACCAGTGGATATGGTTGATAAGAACTCACACTCACATACTGGCTGAAACCGCTTGTCCCAACCAGGGTCGTGGCGAACCGGAGCCTAACCCGGCAACACAGGGCGCAAGGCCGGAGGGGGAGGGGGACACACCCGGGACGGGACCCCAGTCCATCGCAAGGCACGCCAAGCGGGACTCGAACCCCAGACCCACCGGAGAGCAGGCCGCGGCCAAACCCGCCGCGCCACCACGCCCCCCAATAAAGAACTGGTGTCAGCAAAGACTAAAGTCAATGGATAATCTTCAGTCAGCTGATGCGATGGGTGTCAATGCAGTCGTCACGATGCAGTCGTCAGGCAGCTGGGAGGCATCAGCATGCTCATGGAGCATCGTGAGAGACTGCTGCAGCTCGACCGCTGTGAGGCGGTCTTAGGCGCCGCGTGTGCGTTTCAGAAAAAGGAGCTCCAACAGGCACGACTCTCCCGGCGGGGGGGGGAAAGAGTGATGAGCACACGGAGCCGCTGTTGTCCCCAAACGTCACAGGGCCTGGGAACCACTGTGAAACAGCGCCAGGCCTTGGAGTTGGAATCTCACCCCTGCCACCCCTCCCCTCCAACCCCATCCCCATCGGTCTGTCCCACCTCCCCAAGAGTCATGGGAAAGAACGGGTAACAGCAACGAGGCCTTGGGGAGGGGGGCTGTTCACTCCGAAACACCCAACAGACCTGAGGTTAGTGACACCAAAAAATGCAGAGAGTATTTTTAAATAATAATAATAAAAAAAAAAGTCTCCTAAATATCGAGCAAATAAAAATACCAGCACCACATCCTGTCCCTTACTATCCTGGCCAGTGTTTATAGTAAATAAAATATCAGTACCACTGCTTGACAGTTTCTAGAACAATGTTTATATGCTGTTCAGCTCACCAAGAAGCAGAAGCATGTGTGACACACGTGGAAATGGGGACGTGCGGGAATTCTTGCTGCTGACCGCAGTGTCTTCGCATCCTATCTGCGACCGTGAGGACCGAGCACGTACGCGCACCCTGTCAAGGCGTCGCCTGCAAATGGAAAACGGCAACGAACATGCGAGACGGTCGCACGTCGGGCTCCGACTCCGATGCGTAGGATCGGCTAGTCTCGGTCTGCTCCTCCAGCACGGTAAATCGTGAAGTAAATCGACTTATTGCGATTTTTGCAATCTTTGTACTTTGTGCATCTTACCCCTGCAACTCCAAACCAATTAAAAACACGGGTTGCGACTGCACGTCATGCATGTTCCCAGGGCCCTTCTCGTCTTCAGAGACCAATTTTAAGGCTTACTTACAGCCTTAAGTTCCCTGTTACTGCAGTAAATTCATGGGTGGCGTGGAGGCACAGCGAGTAGCGCTGCCGTCTCACAGCACCTGGGTGGTGCGAGAGGATGTTGGTTCGATCCCCATTCGGTCTGTGTGGCGTTTGCATGTTCTCCCCGCGTCCGCGTAGGTGTCCTCTAAGTGCTCTTGTTTCCTCCCGCACTCCAAAGACATGCTGTTCAGGTGGAGTGACAGCGAGAGTGTGTGTGTGTTCCACTGATGTACGGATGAGTGACCCAGTGTATCTAGCAGCGTAAGTCACCGTGGTGAATAAGGTGTGTGGGCTGATAATACGACACGGAGTTCATTGGAAGCCGCTTTGGAGAAAAGCGTCTGCTAAATAAATGTAAATGTATAGCCAGCTATTTGTCTTATGCCTTTGTTCAGCGCTCCGTGTCACTGTGTGAGAAGAGTGCTCTCTAAAAATAAACCGAATTGGGAAACTCCTTGCATGTGTCACAAGTTAGGTGAAATCCGAAAACAAAGAGCCCAGTATGCAGCACTGGAGAACTTCGGTAACTCAATCACGGTTGCTACGGAAACCCAGCCGTCGCGCTGGTCTCGGCGGCGGTGGCCGCCGGCTCTTCCACGGTCATCGAGGACCATCGGCGGCACGTGACGGTACCGAGCCCTTCTCGAGGGCGCATGAGGACGAGCGGTTATTCAGCGGGAACGGCCAACGGCACTTAAGTGCCATCGCTGCCAATTCATTACCGACTAGCCGAGAAGTGCTCCTTGACCCGGAAATGCGAATGCCGAGTCCCACCCGGTGTTAAGTCTCATAGAGCAAAGAAATAAAGCGCCTCGGTTCCGCTTGGTTTATAATAAACTCAGCTAGTCAACTAACGGCACAGCCTCTGACGAAGACGAGCCGCGCGGAGCTACGGACCCACCCGGCCCCGGGGATGAAACCCTTACGAGCGGAGCCATTTTTAGCCCTTTATTGATGCTCTGCTGAGGGATGGTGCCTTATGGGGAATGCAGCTGGCACGAGGAGACATACCACAGACAACAATTAACCGAATGAGCAGAATGTTTCTGGCGTGACATCACGCGCCCATGTGCGCTCGCCGTGTTGCGCCCGCGATGACCATGTAAGTCGCTATGGACAGGAGCCCCGAGCCGAACGGGGCCGGAAAATGCAAACGTACAGGTGACCGGATGCGTTTTAGCAGCCCGCTGCAACCGTAATATTGATTGCGGGGGGGCGCACACCGAATGTGCTGCCATGCTGGATATTCAATTCATATGCAAATGCAGGCAGCTGAAGGATCAAGATATTCATTTGTCGGTAGTGAAAAGGGAGGGGGGGGGGGAATTCACGATATCCTGCCGCAACTGTCCCGTTCTTCACCGTCGCGCTCCGAAATCCCGCTCGACAGATTTAAGGCCGCATCCCCCCCCCTTGAGCTCACCCATACCTCCGTATTTATTTGGAACCATCCTACCGAGTGTGTTCGCTTGCAAGCAACTCCCAACAGTGCAAGCACGCTTTGAAATGTTTATATTAAATTCTTTCAGTACGACACAGCAGAGAGTTACCAGGGAGCTCGAGTAATGGCAGCAGAGGGAAAAAGATTTAAAAAAAGGAAAGGAAAAAAAAAAAAAAAAAGAAACACAACTGTCTGGCTCTCTCAGCAAACCCACTTCCCCACTCAGCCACCCCAAAAGTTTCCATACCCAGAAAGGGTTTGCAGATGAAAACTTCCGTTTTGGCATCTTTGGCCCAACCACCCCCACAACCCCCTTTTTCCACCACATCGAAGGCCATACAATGGGTCCTGGAGACAGAATACAACATGGGGAAAGTACAGAAGAGCAAAGGGCCTCAAAGCCTATATTGGATTGGGTCACACAAGTCTTCCCAGCTGGCCTGTCCCGTCCCGTCCCACAGCGATGGTACCACTGAGCAGAGATGGCAGCCGGGCATCTCCACCTCCTGTCTACAGGTAGAGCAAAAGCTGCAGTTCTTGTGGTTTTAACCTGCTAGGTTCATCTGGCCACCTGCACACAGGGACCGAAGCCCACGTTGGTGGATAACGAAGGGTTCCTTACACCCTGTGCTGCCTTTCATTGGTCACCGTCATCGTGTTCCGACGAGCGTTTTGCGAAGAGTCCAGCTCAGTCTGCTTTGGGTTCCTACGACTGACCTGCGCTTGCGTGGGCTTCCCCCGGGTGCTCTGGTTTCCTCCCACAGTCCAAAGACATGTTTAAAGTGAACCGGGCACTCTGCTCTCATGCGCCCATTTCTTCCGCTCGACACTTACAGACATTACAGGACAGCTGGGACGTACCGAAGGTGGCTCCGCAATTTCGGCTTGCGGCGTATAACTTCCGTTGTGAGAAACACAAGGAAACGATCAAAAGGAAGCGCGAGAGCAACGCGGACTTTTCCCAGACACACACCGTCAATAAAAGACAACCAGCAGCAGAATGTTTGACTTTCCATGACGAGGACTGACACCCCGGTATCAATTCCAGGAGCTGAACGCACACAGCACTGTAAAACAAGCAGTGTGGAAAGGCTGTGTCCACAACCAGGCAGGGCTCAGCACCACATTTATCCACTGGGGGACAATAAATAATCATAAAAGAAAAACAAATTCACCCAAAATGTGCACACCCTCTGGAAAAAGAGAAGATAAACTCTTTGGTATTGGTATATATACACTATATATACATATTAAAGTGCACATGCATGTGGTTCCCGCCCTCCGGCCGTACACACCTGCGTGTCACACGCAGACCTTCACAGAGGAGAGCAGGAGAGGTCAACACGAGCATCGCGGAGACGGTCGAGAGACGGCAAAGGATCCAGGCAGGTGGGCGGACTTCAGACATTATGCAAAAAAAGCGCCTCTTTCGCTCGCCGTCTCGTTCACCGACTGCAGCGCAGAGGTTCGAACTGACTGACGTGGAACCTCGGGTCTTGGAAAACCCCGTCTCCCACATTTGCTCATCGGTAATAAACATCTGTATACCCTTAGTCACATGAGTTAAGTTCTGCAGGCCAAAAATATTGCAGCTGATCCGGTGACATTTACAGAATTACAGTAGTGACCCCCCCACGTTACAGCTGATAGCACCAATGAGCACAGACTTCTTGTTTCACTGATGAGTCCGATCATTTGACGCAGGATTCTTAGTGTGCTCTTATGTTCAGCGCTTGGTGCTTCTGCCCCATTTGTATGGGGTGGGGGGGGGGAAATACAGGTTCCAGCAGGACGTACGTACACACACACACACACACACACCTTAAAGCCTAAGAATTTGACTGTAACAAGAAGATATTTAATATAAAAAGGTAGTATAGGCCTGTCCAAAGGTATATTATCAGTACCTCATAAATAGTTATACAAAAAAAAAAAAAAGGGGGGGGGGGGTCTTGTGTTACCTTTTCAAACTACCCGACACTTGCCGCAGAAGGTGAAGAGCGTGCGATTTTTTTGACAAAAGACAAACCACAAGGGGACATGTGCACGATGACATTTCCCACAGCAGTCCGCGCAGGGTTGCGCTCGCGTCGGCCGTCAGGTAACACCGCCAGCGGCAGGACGGCGCGCGCGCGGCGTTTGCGGCCCCGTCCGCGCGACAGCCGTGCTCTTTTGCTCGTCACCCACGGAGACCCCGGGATGCTGACCGAGGTAAATAAGGTGAAGGTTACGCCAGCAGCGCCACGACCTCGGCTTCACGGATTCTCACGCTCGTTTCAGTTCCCGCTGTGCTGACATTTGACGTGCATGACAATTCACAGGAATTCTGGGATGTCTGCACACCCTTATGGAACTTATTAGATACGGTTATGTGGTCATGCCTGTGGAGGGGAGGGGGTTTAAAAAAAAAAAAAAGAAAAAAAGAAAAAAGGCATGCTGACTCCGGACCCAAAAAAAAAAACACACATTCCAAATGTCACGTTAATAACAAGTCCCCAGAAGGCCGACACACTTCCTCCATATCAAAGACAGTATTGTATCGATTATGAAACTGTATACATTATACAGCACTACACCCCCTTTTTTCTCTTCTAATATTGGTCAGCGTGGATAGCTTTAAGGGGGGGGGGGGGGAGGGGGAGAGGTAGAAAAACACAACTTGCAGCATATGTAAATTTGTTTTCCCCAAAATTAATACACTTGGGGGGGACTAAACCAAAGTTCCCTGCCTGAGAAGCACCTTCTTAGTACAGAAGTCTTACATTACATACATTTACATATTTACCTTATGATTCTCCAAAGTGACTTACAATGTTAAGCTACTCACAGTTATTTACCCATTTATACTGTTGGATAATTTTTACTGGAGAAATTTAGGGCGAGTACCTTGCTCAAGGTCACTATAGCTGGAGGTGAGACTCGAACCTGTGACCTTTGGGTCAAAAGGAAGTAGCTCTAACCACTACGCTACCCGCTGCCCTCAAACGCTGACGTGGAGGCATTTAAAGCGAGGTTGACGTACCCTTCGCTCACGTCGGTACCCACATCTCCCGTTTACGGTGGAGACTTTGGTAAGAACGCGGAGGAGTGGACGGAGCACGGTTCGAATCCTCCCCACCGAACCAGAGCGGGACTTTCATTCACTGACAACAGCAGGGGACAGATGACGCTCCTCAACCGTGGAAGGCACCTGGACTCTAAACTGGCAACCTCAGGTTTGTGTCCTTGCCAGCAACAACAGCGCTTGCTGTCCCCCCCGACCCAGAATCCTCTGCGGCCGATACCTCCGGTCACAACCGAAAGGTTTCGTCATACGGGTTTACGGTCGGCCGCCGCCAAACGAAAGAATCCCCAGGGACGCTTTCCAAGACGAGTTCTACGCAACACAGAAACGCGGACAAGCGAGAGCATCCCAACCCACCTTGACGCCCACTTTAAATGCTTCATTGGCATCGAGGGAAAACTAGAGCAAGGGGTGTTAACTTCACCACTTGCATAACTCAAGCAAAGGCCTTTACTGGCACTGACCAATGTATTTTTACAGTTTACGGAAGCCAGCGAGAAGCGACAAAAGGAAGCGGGACTCAATTTCCCGGATTAAGGGAGTGACGAACATGAAGTACGACTGCATGTACAGAAGAAAGAAAGAAAGAAAAAAAAAAAGCCAGATTAAATAACCAACACAACACCTCATAAATTAAAGGCGTCAGCCGCCTCCCGCTTCACAGTTAATAAGCGTGTTTAAGAAATGCACGTAGCGCCGCAGTCAAGGCTGTCTCCAGGAGTGACGCGTACGGGCAAACAGACGGTGCACGAAGGCCCTTTCAGGTGGCGCCGAACAGCGTCGCCCGCGTTTCTTCGGATGCCGTCTGCAGGCTCTGGCGCGTGGGAGTCCGGGGGCCGCGCGAGCGTAACGTGCGCCGTCGCGCTCGTTCTCCCGTCCACGGCGAGCATAGCGGCCCGTCACGACTCCAGCGCACTCCCCCCGTCCCGTACCTGTACCACGTAGACGCGGACGGTCACCGCTAATCAGGAAGCTCACCCTTAGATGCGTCAAAGGGTCTGGAAAGCGACGCCGCCGAGACGGAGGCATCGGTCTCGATGCCGGGATACCGCACCGGAGAAATCCGTCCCATCGGGACTTAACCCGGCGACCATTCGCTTCGAGTGTTTAGCGGCCGAGGGCTCCGATCACATCCAACGGTTGTATCGTACCAATTTACCTTGGTACCCCTCACCAACTTTTTGAAGTACGAGCCCAAGCGATTTGCAATACGTGCACATATAGAATAGGCAAATATAACGGCTGCACTCAATTCGAGTCTGGTTGGTGAGGACTTGTACATTTTACATTACAGGCAGTCCCCGGGTTACGAACGTCCGACTTACGTACAACTCGTAGTTACGAACCACCCCACCCAAAGCGGCACGCGTCTTTATTTCTGCCTATTCATATTTCTTTAGCATTTTACCGTAATTTATCGCTCACCTGCCCACTGGATAGGTCATCAGATCGATTCCACCCGTCCGACTGCGAAAACTCCCCGAACGGTCCGACAGCCGCTAATGTCGAGCCTTGAGGATATTTACACAAAACCGCTTGCCGCGGAAACACGACGGTGGAATGCAGTAACAAGCACCAGAAAAGGTCTAACAACTTTGTGACGCTCATCAGCGGATTGAGACACGCGGGTCGACATTTTGGACGATTTTTCAAGCGGGAAGGACTGCGGCTTATCAACGGGGCCGAGCTGCGGCTGACCTACGCGCGCAGGTCGGGGGCTGCTGGAGGTGGACGAGCGGCGAAACACCGCCGACCTCGAGTGCCGAAAACTCCGTCACCTCGGATACCCTCCCCACCCGGTCCGTCGCACGCCGGCATCCAGGCCGCGAGACCCCTGCGTTGTGCTGTCCTTGTCCCCGAGGTGCGGCCCATACCCACGGGGACGTTACCCGCTCGCGTCCTATGCGCACTTTGAAAGCCGCAGCTATCCGAGCTGAAGTATCCCATTTCAATCAGCGTTTTGGTACCCTTGCGTGTGCTTGACACGGTGCTACACCCCTCATCGCCGAAGGTGTCGTCGGCACGAGGATGACGGACGGCTCCGAGCGCGTCGCAAAAGCTTTACAGCGACTCGGTCGCTGCCTAAATCGCTCCGATTCTAAACCGTTAATTTAAGAGAGCGCAGTCCACAATCTCATCACCTGCCTAGAAGAACCGGCTGCAGCCCCTCCGCGGTTCCGAGCCGTCGCCGGTTCCACAAGGGCAATACTTCAGGTACATTATCCATTTACGTGACACCTTCCTCCAAGATTATTCGTGCTATCTATGTATTTATACAAAGCCATCAGTGTACCATCTACTCAAGGGTACAACAGCAGTAGGTGGGACTTGAACCAAAACCCTTTGAGAGCTGATGGCTCTGAGGACTACGCCACCTCTGTAAGGGTTTACTCTGGAAAGTCACGCTTGCGTAGTCTTAAAAATTAAACCCGAGTCACAGAAGGAAGCCTCACCTCAAATAAGGTCCTGCATCATAGCAACGAAGGGTCTAGATGATGCGCTTCTCTTCGACCACGAGACTATATTTAAATTAGTCACCAGAACTGCTCTCGCCACACGGTGCAAATTAGGTTGATGAGCTCTGCCGAGTTCCTGGAGGGGGGGGGAAAAAAAAAAAAAAAAAAAAACACACCTTTTAAATGTATATCTGGGGTGTAACCCACATGCGTACTCACGCGATCTGTCAACCTTCTTGGACGCTACAGAGACACCAGTCGGCAGGAGTTCTCGTACGAGGGATTCACGGAGAAACCTGGAGACTATACCCGTCACTTCATATCGGAAGGTTTCTGAGGGTCGGGGACCTTCTCCTTTCCAAAGTACCTTCATTCACACACTACACACCTCTCGCAGTACTGCAAAAACTTTCCAAAGACGTGCAGCAACCATTTTTTTTTTTTTTTTTGGACGTTGTCTTCAAGGCAGCAGCTGTAGCCTTTAAAAAAAAAAAAAAAAAACCAAACAAACCAACCCTATTGGAGCTTTTTCTGCCCTGCTCATTGTCCCCATCATTCCATAAAGTTGATCCAACATCTCAAAAGTCTCTTCCCCACTTTTTTCAAGCTCGACACGGAACTGAACCGCACATCTTTGTTTTGCAGTTGAAGAAACGTCACTTATGGCCACAATGCCTGTGACAGCCGAAGGACTAAACAGAAAAAGGTCCTATTCCTGCTGTACGGTTTTAAGATTTAATCCCATTGACTTCAGATGCTGCAGAGCACATGAGTGTGTGAGAGGTTTCCTTTCCCGTGAACATCAGCGGGTGGCAAGGTGGCATAGCGACTAGCGCTGCTGTCTCACAGCACCTGGGTGGTGCGAGAGGATGCGGGTTCGATTCCCGCTCAGTCTGTGTGGAGTTTGCATGTTCTCCCCGTGTCTGTGTGGGTTTCCTCCGGGTGCTCTGGTTTCCACCCGCACTCCCAAGACATGCTGTTCAGGTTCCCCCAGAGTGTGTGATTGACACAGACATATGGATGAGTTACCCAGTGTAAGTAGTGTATCTAGCAGTGTAAGTCACCACGGTGAATAAAGCGTGTGGGCTGGTAACACTACATAGAGTTCATCGGAAGTCTCTTTGGAGAAAAACGTCTGCTAAATAAATAAACGTACATCAGCACTGCTGGCTGTTGAGTCCGATGGGAAACGCAAAGCTCCAGAAGCCGGTCCACGCCAGTCATGTGGTTATCAGATCACGGCACTGCTTTGGTACCACGCTCCAGACCAGGTGTTACCACCATTTCCTTCCTCAAAATGAAAATATTCAAGAAAAAAAAAAAAAAAGCAAACATCACAGGAGTAATCACTCAAAGTCTGGTCCGACACATCTTGCCATAACCACTTTATGTCACCCGCTTACTTCCGACATTTAACGAGAGACGGGCGCATCACAGTTTGGCAGGTCACACGCCTTTTCCAACTGCACCACGCTGACAGTTACTCAACTTCATGAGGCCCACTTTCACATAGCAAAAGCAGGGAGTCTGGAGAGCTTTCAGAAAGCACCAGTATAATCCTCTTAACACTATTTTTTTCTTTTTTAACTCGGAGGTGTCCAGAAGAAAGAGGCGGGGGGGTTAACACAACACTGGAAAGAACAGCATGCATTAAGGAGGAGGAGGGGAAAAATAAAATAAAAAAAAAATTAGTATAATAAAAAAACTGGATGGCATTCTTTCGGTGATGAAGTGTTGAGAGATGTCCAAAGCCAAAAAGTGAAGCGGTGAACAAACACGCAATTCACGCACAAGTCTATTTACCCCGTTTTACCGCATTTTGCAGTTCGTCACTATTCAAATGCACCGAACTGTACCGTTCTTTCACTCGCTTCCAGAGCGAGAGGACAACAGCTGCACCGTGATTACCGGCGCTGTGGAGGTACAGATAAATGACGTCATCTGTACCAGGAAGGAAAAGATTAAGAGCACATTTCACTTCTAGCAGCACTGGCACCTGTCGCCAGTCATGTAGGGCACTGTGGGTAATGAGGAAGGTTCTAGATCGGGTGAGGATTTACGTGGATTGCAGTGCAACTACTTTGACCGAAGCGAGACTCGGCGAGGACGCCGAGAATTGTGCGGAGGGCAGTGGCCTAGAAACCCCGAGGCTGCGCCGAGGGACAGGATTCAAACCCATCCACGTCCGCGATGGAGGCTGCAAGCCCACGGGGCAAAACAGGCACGCGGCACGCTCCAGTATGTGCCACCATCCCGCAGCGTGTCCAGAACAGCTGTGAGCGCCTGTGAAAAATGGGCACAACCACCTGTCAGTGCTGGTCACCCTAACCCTAAGAGACCCCCCCGGGACAGACGCCTTGCCCCAGGATCGAGTCCCCGGTCAAAATTCTCAAGGGCCGGATTCAACGCTCAACAGAAAGTTCCGGGGAGCACGAAATGCATGCTGGGAACAGTCGCTGCAGCATGGAATTATTTATTTGTAAAACAAGCCATTTTGGTGACGGATACACTTTTTGCAGGACTGTCCACACAAGCGTGGCCTGCTGTCTGGTATTGCGGCGACATCGCGGAAGGTTTTCGCGTCAATGCCAGCGTTAACGTGCCGTTCAGCGGAAGTGCCGGAGCGCAGGGTGCGCAGCGTCGCCGTTTTAGGAATGTCACCTAACAGGCACAGGTCAGCTGGTGGGGGGACTAATTTGGACAGTTATTTTTAAACCTAATTGCAACAGTGAGATGTGAGCATTCGATGTAACGAACACTGGAAGATGACGCCTTCTCACAGCCTCATGTAAGAGATGCTGGGTAAGACTGGTAAACGGACGGCGTATTTGAACGGAAAGCGCTGGGAGATGGTTGTACCAATGCTGACACCTTGCGAAGCCCAGGTTGCATCCTTGAGCAGTGAAACCCCAAAATTCAAATCTGGAAACATAATAATCATTATCTCCATAATCAGTTGAGGTGGTACTTGATCAGTACCTATACCCCAACATGAAGGCTGTGCTCCTCTACCTCTGACTGCTTGGTGGTCTCACTCACAAGGGGTCCAAAAAGATATAGTCTGCAGGTTGTCGGCTTTGGCTCTGATGTGGGGGAATGAACTCCCTCTGCCCTTCAGAACTGCTGAATCCCACCTGACATTCAAGCAAGGTCATAAAACATGTATTTGAAGCCACATTCTCTCATCTCTAAACTGCTCCACAAATCTGCATGACACCATCTGTCATCATCAACGTTGCATTTCCTATCTGATTCTCAATTCTGCGGGCAGCTACTCGGGTGAATGCAACGAGGGCTGAATAACACTGGTACTACAGGAGAAGACTAAACTGTATCGGTACTTAAGTGTATCAGTACAATACATACAACTACTTGGGGCCGGCAGACAACATAGGGGCTATGGCCACTGCTTCGGAACCACAGGGTTCCCGGTTGAGGGGGGCGCAGTGGGTTTGCCCTGTGCCTGCCCTTTGGTGGGTCTGGGGTTCGAGTCCCGCTTACGGTGCCTTGTGACGGAGTGGCATCCTCTACTGGATGTGTCCCCTCCCCGGGTTAGGTTCCGGCTCGCTGCGACCCCACTTGGGACAAGCAGCTTCAGACAACGTGTGTGTGTGTTCCCGGTTTGAACCCTCCTGTAATAACCTTGATCAATATACTGACCCAAAATTGCAGCAATAAAACACCCAGCTACACAAATGGATAGACGATTCAAACGGCTGACTTTCTAACATTCTGTATCATCTTGAACAAGTCAGTCCTATAAATTCAAAGATAATAAGACGTCTGCTGAGTGCTTCAGACAAGTAAACACTTTGCATCGTGGCACTTTTAGAAACATTAAACTTTGCACTCATCTTTTTTTTTTTTTTTTTTTTTTTTAATTGTAGTCCTCCAGTTTTGATGTCGCACACAGCAGCAGGTTGGGGGGTAACAAACTCCTGAATTTATGATTCATCAGGCAAAACCCCTGGGCGGTACAAATGTTACCGCAAAATTTAAAAATTGGCAGAAATCCACAAATAAATTGTTTTTTCCCCTCCTCCTGCCAGTCATCGTGGATTGGGTTAATTGGAATCTTGACGACGCGGTTATGCAACCCCCTCCCTCCCCCCCCCAACACTATGGTAGACACCAGCATCCAGGGTTGTGTTTTTCACGTGGGAGGCCCTGGCTTGCTGCTGCGCTCACAGTATGGAGCAAGAGGAAGATTATAGCAGGCTGGGCAGGAGCCCGGTGCAGCCCATCTCGGCGTCACGTACGTGGGCTGCCTGCTTCTCTCTCCCCGTCGCATAATTTACACTCTTACATCACCAGGGCAATATTTACACAACGCGTCGAGAAATGACAGCTTGCCAATGGCTCGGAGGTGGGGGGGGGGGGGGGGACGAGGCACAATCCAGGAAAATAAGCACCCGTCTCGGAGATGTTAATACCCTGCGCAAACTGGAAACAGGCTGCGCTCGCAGGCGACAAGGGCCACCCAAATTGAAGCAGCGGGACTCCCGGCGAGCGCAGCAAGCCTCAGTCTTTCAGAAAACACTGAAGAGTGAATTAAATATTAATTACCCACTGTGTGACACACATACATTTCTGCTTCATGCTGCCAACTGCACGGACACGGTAAAACAAATACAAGATGGTGCAACACATGGCAGTTCAGTGCGTCTTACACTGCACTCTTGTAATCCTTTACGGTAATTTCTTGGCTTGGCAAAATGCTTCAATCCAGACTTCACACTTTTAAATTTCTGCCTTTGCCCCCACAAGGAGAGACCTTGGAGAGAACACGCATTTGATTAGAACACCCTGAGCATTTAGCATTTGGGAAGGGGGGGGGGGGGGGGGCTATGGCCCTACAATGATAGACGATGGGATCAATGACCCTTAAGAGACTCAACTTCTCTAATCTTCTCCCCAAGTCCTAGTTGAGTTGCTTGCCTGCACAGCAACACATCCATCAACTTCTATGTTTAAACAAAACATTTCAACTCTACAGCCCCCACCCCCAACCTCCAAATATTCCCATGACGGAAGTATGTAGAAGGAGTTATGAATCCACACGACTCCACGGGCGCCCAAAAGCTGGCTCCTCGAGAACATGTTCATCTACCCCCCCGTGGGGAGCCCAAGAGCAAAGTGCTTAGCGAGACATAAACCAGAAGCTCAATCGCACCATCAGGCATGGAAACGCAGCCAGACCAAAGTCAGTGTCAGAGCCACCCGGAGCTCTGAGGAGAACCGTGCCTTCAGGACTGTGGTGTGCGCTCTTTGTTATCGTTTCTAAATCAAGACTCGGTGACATTTTTAGAATTCTGACCCATCTGCCATTACCAGAACACTTCCGCACAGTTCCTTGCCCCAGCTGGGGGTTCCACGAAGGCTACGATAGCAAACAGGGAGCCGTTCTTGACACGCATCCAGTGACCAAAATAATCGCAAGACAAACAAAGCCTGCTCAAACTCTGACTAATGAGAGTACAGCGATGAACATAAAGCACAATAATTATATTCATTGCCAACAGTCAGTTGTGCACTTTTCAGGTATTGGGGGACTAACATAGTAGCGTACAATAGTACTCAATGGAGTTATAGAGAAATGCGCGAACACGCCCCCCCCCACCCCACTACCCCGCTGTGCTCACGTATGCTGCATACACAAGCAGCACCGATTCCACCGAAGAAGCGGTCATCGGCCACAACAGCAGCATCTTCGCCGAATGGAAGAGAAGCAGCACGACGCAATTTTTCGTCGTTATATAACGTAGGTGGGCTTCGTTTGGCAGACTCCGCTGGCAAACGGAATCTGTGTGGGGAGCTTTCGCAGGGCAGGCCGGCATTACGGGAATCGAAGGGCTCTGCCGCAAAGCACGGGCAGCGCAAGTGCAAAGCGGTACCATTTGGTTCGGCTAACGTCACGCATAAATCACCGCGGGCACATGGCGGGCGACGGCCGTTAATGTCACTTCATAAACACACGCATTCATCATCGTGCAGCATGCCGACAAATTGTTTAATCCTGCGGCGAGGGAGCCGCAGATATTCCAGCCTCCTGCTCGACGCCCGTTCAGGCTTTTGCTCCGTTTAAGGGAACAAACAAACGTTTATTCAAGTAATCCAACAAGACACTGCACCACACTACCGAAACACGCACAGCTGTTAATTCTGTAAAATCAATTAAACTTGCTTTCAATGCATGCGTGGATTAAGGGGATTACGATTACAACGTCCCGCTCCAACAAAGAACATCACTTGTACTGTAACAACGTGGTACATATTATAAAGCTGTAAGGAGCAGCTAGAGGACGCCTCTGAACACAATTGCATGATTGCAGTCCACAGTCCTACACACGGGGGGGGGGGGGAAAAAAAAAAAAAAAAAAAAAAAAACAATGCAGTCCTGACGATGCAGCCAAATATTCGCAACGAGAAGTCACAGCCAGACTGATGGGAATC
This sequence comes from Scleropages formosus, assembly GCF_900964775.1. Lineage (NCBI taxonomy): Eukaryota > Metazoa > Chordata > Actinopteri > Osteoglossiformes > Osteoglossidae > Scleropages > Scleropages formosus. Next base: position 5,953,041 of record NC_041823.1, read on the forward strand.
CACAGGGTGAAATCGACACCTCGGAGATCCTCACAGGGCAAAACGGCAGGTGTATTATTTCAGCCTGCCTAACAGCACCCAAGTGTCAACTCAGGATTTCAAGGGTGAGAAGAGGGACCGTTCTCTCTAGGCTGTCCTGTTGACCCCGAACTACTGCAAAGAAGGGTTTTCGGACTTTCTGAGCCGGACATGAGACCGGTGTCAAACGCGGGTGGTGGAGAGTAATCTGGCAGGTGGCTGAAGGTGTTGGCAGCAGGCCCACCGACAATGCCAGCGACAGGGACTCGGAGTAAAGGCCCGTCACGGCTTGCTGGAGGATAGGATGCAGGCCACAACCCAAGGGAGGACGCGGTCACGGTCTGTCACCGCTGATTGCAGAAGGAGGTGCTGACAAAGACCCGGAGGGCCGTCCTAAAAACAACGCATCGTGAAAAATTCAGCAGAGCTCGACGCGTCACCGACAACGTCGTGGTTTGAGGACAGTGGCATCTGAACTCAAAACCGGTTCACAGACAGGATCGTCCATGCAATTAGTCACCTGGTGAAGGTTGCAAGAGGTAGCATAAAACGTGCAGATGCCTTCCCAGACGGCCAAGGCAAACTTATTAGAACAGTAATAACTGAAACGATAAAAATTACAGACCTGTATACATGGCTAAATTACAACAACTGTTACGATTGCCAGTCGCTATGGAGACAAGTGTCGGCTAAACGAATAAATGTAAACCTAAACGCAAATTGCTTTTATCGTCATACAGCTAAACCTGGACAACGAGGATCTTAAAAAGATGAAAGACGACAAAACAGCAGTCTTGTCTGCATTTTAGAACTCCTCTATGAGTAACGACTGCAACGGACAGCGTGGGGAGGGGAGGGAGGAAATGTGTTAAATATCAAACGGAGGACAAAATTCCTGGCCGAAATCAAATCCATTAATCAGACCACACGATACGTCATTGTGACCTTTCGGGAGCGTAGGAGCGGAGAGGAAGAGGCGGCACCCTGTCCAGAACGTCACATCGAGCAGCTGAAAGGACACAAAAAGCCACACGGAAGGGGACCCACTTTTCCCAGCGACATCTCCATGCCCATCCAGGTAATTCTTAAATGACAAAATACCTGGCGTGAGGGTCGACAGGAAACAGTCTCCATCAGCATCACACGGGTGTCACCCATTCACCAAAGTTGTGCAATGCGTTAAAAGATATAATGTGTCAACTGCAGCGTTTTCAAATGTTTTGGTTACAATGGTGCAAAAGGAAAAAAAAAAAAAAAAAAACTTCTATAAATTGTGAAAATCCCATGATTCTGCAGGAGACCCACCTGAATTAGCTGCATTTTTGTTTTACATTTTTATTAATTCCTTTAGATGAAGCTGGAAAAAAAGATGTTCACCGACCTAATATTTACCCATTTATTTATGCAGCTGGGTAATTTTACTTGAGCAATTCAGGGCAAGTACCTTTCTTCGAACCGCTGACCACTGGATTCGAAGGCAGGATCTCTACCCACTACCCTCTCTGCTGCTTGTCTCTATAGCTCCACTGCGTTTCCGCGATATGATACCGAACACTGGATACTGACTTACTACATTCATTTTCTCCTGAAGTCCAAACACAGTAAAAGTTGTAACAGAGATGTGAAGAAAATGTAATCGTCACAGTTTCCCAGAGGCCTTCTCCAGTTTGCATCAGGAGAAGTTATGTGTAGATGCCCGAAAAAAATATTTTTGGCTTGAGGGGAGTTACAGATAACAGTTCTGGATGGTTTATTTCAGATCACGAGGGCTTTTCAGGCAAGAGGTTGAAACAGACCCCCCTTGAGCTCTTCCATCGTTTTGCAATAATGTAAATTTGAGGACGGTGAAAAATGATGACAATAACGAGAGCAACAGAAACAGCGGTGCTGAGTTCTGTCCCACCACCTCATGGCTGTAATAAACACACTGGTCGCTCCATTCAGGAACCAAAGTAAAATAAATGGGCCTCAACTGCCAAAGCACGGACGTTACTCAACTACACAGCACACACTTTCACCCGAAGCCACTTAAACGGCTCGGCGTTTCACACTCTTTTATACGGTGCGAATGAACTGAGGTTTGGCATCTCGCTCCAGGGTCCAACAGAAGCTCCACTCAGCCCTCCGGGGGACGCAGAGCTGCCGCCAACATCCTACCGACGCAGCCGTCACATTTCCTTTATATCATGAGCAGCTGCAAAAACGCACACCTGTACTCATGACTAGTCACGATCCACCGATCACCTTCTCATTTGCTAGAGAACTTGTCCAAGTGCAGTGGCACATAATTGCAGGATTACCGCACGATTTGCCATGACCCACCTTCAAAACTCTGCCCTGCGTCATTTCTCTATTTTTCTTCTTCTAAGTGCGAAGTTTAAAACCTTTTTTCGGCTTTTAGCGACCGAGACGTCTGCACCCGAGTGACAAAGACGAAGCAGTCAGCAATCAGAGGTCCACACCAATCAACCTGAACGGCACCCGGTCTGGAGCCTCTATGGCTGAATACATCATCTTACACTGATTACAGTCATTTTCTCTTGCAGCGCTGCCATCCCCTCTAGGTCCCCCAGACCGGCGCCAAGGGGACCGCCCTCGTTCCTCTTCGGAATGTGGCCTTCTTCACCGGCCCCTCATCTCAAAGCACTCGTCTCGTGTTGACCAGCCCCTGTCCTGCTTTTACCGGTTCAATCTGCTACCAGAGAGTGTCCTTCACATGTCACTCACTTCCCAGCATGCTCTTCACACAGTCCAAAGAGAAGAAGTTGACCACCCACATCAGTGTGACTTTGGGACTACTTTTTCTGCTCTGCAATCAGCCTGTTACCACACTTTTACATTTACTTAGCAGCCACTTTTCTCCAAAGCCTTTTCCACTGAAAACTACGTAGTGTTACGAGCCCACACACCTTATTCACCACGGTGACTTACACTGCTAGGTACACTACTTACACTGGGTCACTCATCCATACATCAGTGGAATACACACACTCTCTCTGTCACTCACACACTATGGGGAACCTGAACGGCATGTCTTTGGACTGCGGGAGGGAACCAGAGCACCCAGAGGAAACCCATGCAGACATGGAGAGAACATGCAAACTCCAGACAGACTGAGCGGGGATCAAACCCATGTTTTCTCACACCACCCAGGCGCTGTGAGACAGCAGCGTTAGTCGCTGTGCCACCTTTTCTTACAAAGTGTATCACTCTCATATGATGGACAGATAGATAGATGGGCCAGCAGCAGCCTGACAGTAAGAGAACTTATAGAGGAAAGTTCCACTGATCAACTGACAACATAAGGACATCAAGTGCAGCCAGGAAAACAAACAGATGTTGGATCAAATGAGGCCGGAAGTGTCACTGGAAGCACAAGTGATGAGACTGAAGTCTTCGTACTTGGGCCCCATCAGGAGGAGAGTGAACTCGTGAGAAGACAGCGATGCTTGGAAAAGTTGGCTGGAAAAAGATGAGGAGCAGCAACCGGATGGATGGACCGGTTCACCAACACCGAGGACACATCAACACTAACTCACCGTTCAACACTGAGGACACGAGCAGAGGACAGAACATTCCGGAAAGACTAAACATCACTGCACTTAACCTGATAAACACTGGGACGTTCTCCTGGTTTTTCCAGAGCACTTTTACTCATTTAGATTACACTTTCCCCCTGAAAATTACTTTAAATTATTTACACAGCTGGATAATTTTTACTGTATGAAATCAGGGCAAGTATCTTATCGAGCACACTACAGCAGGAGACGGGATTCGAACCTGCAGACCCTGAGCTCGAAGGCAGGGGCTCTAACTACTGCGCCACCTGCTGTTGCCCTATTTCAGGGATTAGGGTCAAGCAGATGAACACAAGTTTACTAGTTAACACTATTTATTCCGAGTGTAAAGCAACACAAGATCCGTGACTCTGTTCCCGCCATCAAAGTCCGCCTCGAGGAGGCTATAAAAGTGATTATTAATATCAGACGGCTCGCAGGTGTCTAACGCATCATAATCCACACATCCATCATCTTCCCGAAGCCCGGCAGCGAGCAGCGCGCGCAGCAGCATCCGCGATTTCCACCAATGAATGGCGGCGCAGGACGTCCACGTGCGTGTCCGCGCGCAGCCCCGCACGGGGTGGGGAGGGAATAATAGACGCCATGAGGGGGTCCAGCAGCGGTGCAGCGCGCTCTCACCGTCCAGAACACACACCCCGCCCCACCCCACCACCCTCCTCCGCCTCCGCCTCCGCCTCCGCCTCCGCCTCGCCGGGGGGGGCGGGCGCGAGCCGAGGACACACGCGCTCGTGCAGCCTGCAGCCGCTCGTTCTGCTCCAACGAGGAGTTTAATGGTAAAACACCGCAGCCAGGCGACACAGCGACGAAGGACGGAGCCGCTCCTAGAGTTTCGTATTTTACTTTCGCTTCGGCCACTTGTCGCTGTCACACGTAACCGACTGACTCGTCGGTTGCTGCCGAGAGTCATTTCTTTCCCTCAAAAAAAAAAAATTTAAGTCTGGAAACTAGGGATACAAAATCATGCTACCCGTCCGCGAATGCACACTGTACATTGATTGTGTGGCGAGGACGGAAGCTGCTGCAAACACACCCACCCACTCCGCGCAGCACGAAAAACATTATTGCCGTGTCAAAAACGTGGCGAACACACAGCGAAACCCAACAGCACACAGTCGAGTGGCGGTTTAAAACACTCACGGTTCACTCAGCGAGAGGCCGGCGCTGCTGCTCGTGCGCGTGCGCGTGCTCTTCACAGCGTCCTCCACAGGCCGCGTACTTTACTGCTCTTTTACCGCAGCCCTCTCACTTGGCGAGTCGGAGAAAGTGCGCTCGAGACCAACGGCCACTCACCGCCTCCGAAACAATGTAGCGCTCCTGGTGACGTCACAGCGCGAGGGGAGGGGAAGGAGGAGGCGGAAGATGTGGAAGGGGCGGGGCGGGGCTGGGGAAGATGGGCGGGCGGCAGCGCTCGGCTCTCAAGCTGCCCTGTAATCACAGCATCATTGTCATAACTTCGCATAAAGAGCCGGCCCACGGAATGGAGTAATTACAAATCAATTACCATTACAGAACGACATTACGTGGCGTGTTCTTAAACAGCGCGCGCAGGGCTCGCGAGGAGGGAGGGACAGTGTTGTCGGCACACGTGACGTGTGGCGCTGCGTGCTGTACACGCTTACCTCGTTTTGATGACGTACAGTGCAGCGGTACAGCGGAGCCCGTAGTAAATCAATTAGCATCAGTGCTGCAAGAATACAGAAGGGAGGGAAAGTTGTGCCGCGTCACCGCTTTTTGGAAAAACTTTTCACTAGAGCGCCGACGACTGGTGTTGCGCGCGCTGTGCATCACGCGGAACGTTCATTTTCTGAAAGAGTGTCGAGTAGCGCCATCTAGTGACTGACATTGAGTATTGCTGTGGAAATCCTCCGGTCGGATTGCAGTAAAACCTGTTGAAGCGTGTTAAAACGTGGCTCCAGCTCACAAGATACGTACAAAAAGCGCTGAGCGATGTCATAATTATTAATTTAGACAAATTAAAGCAGATTTGCACAGATGATGAGTATAGGTTTGCTGCAGAAAATACTGCAGAGTTCCTTCAGTTCCTCTCTTGACATCTTAGATGGAGAATCATGGTTACAGTCCCGCATCACTTAACTGAAACCTGCAACCCTGTCCAAAGCAGCAATTCAATAAAATAATTAGAATGAGAACAGTCTGCAAACAAGATGACTTTTCAGAGGGTCAGAAATGTGATGACCGAGGAGCATAGAGGTGAAGAACAGTGCTGAGGTTTGGAAACCATAACCCTCTGGAGCTGAGAAAAGTAAATGAAAGAAGAAAAATAATCAACACCTTAATTAATGCATTAAACTTTATATAGGTGACTCCTTTGTCCAAGAGAGTGTACCGTGTTACACTATCAACTTTACAGTGATTTACTACTAGTATTCTTACTTACATCAAGGGATGAAGGGTAGTAAAATGGGAGTGGGATTCAAACCAAGAATCTTTGAACTGCAAAGCCACAGACTGATAGAGAGTTAGATAGATACATACATACATACATACGCACAAACAGGCATATGATCATGCACCTAATTATTTACCTTACCGTTTACCTAATTTAGCCCAGATTTGCCCACTTATTCAGAGACCCTGTACTGGAGAACCTATAAACTTTTGGCCCTATAATGTAGACATTTAGACTATATTTTAGAGATGGATTTCACATTAAATCAGTAATTCTGAACAGAGAAAATAACTATTTAAAATTACATTGTTTAAAATGGAAAATACATTCTTAAAAAGAGGTTTATTGCAACTGGATCCAAAAACCTCCCAATGTCAATGAGGGATAAAAGTGATTAACAGTCCTTGATTGCTTATCCTGTGTACACAGTACGTGGAATTAAATTATCGGTGCAGGTAAATGTCAGAAGAGCTTTGGAAGCGCTGGAAAAATGGTCATGCTGCTTATGTGGTAAAAGAAGTGTTTTCCAGCAGAAACAGGGTAGCAGGAATCCAGTTTCACCGTGCTGTAATTTGGATGACCACCAGCAGGTGGCGCTAAAGCCCGCCGTACCGAATAGGTGGCGACTATGGTAAGGATTTTCTTCTTATGACTTTCCTTCAAATGATATTTTCCAGGTTAATTTCGAAACAGATATTTCAAAGAATTATCTGAAATTTATCGATTTATGAAAGAATCCCAGATTTATAAATAATAAGTTAAAGTTTACGTGAAAATGAAGGCTGTACACTGTATCTGATTTATTGAAGTCCTTTGATAATTATGATATGAAGTACAGTCTCAGTTCACTGCACTTATACCTGGCACCGATGCAGGTACTGGCAGTACTACGCACTCCACGGCCTTCTCATGGTACTGCCTGTGCCTCGCACTTCTGGAGCGCATCTCTGTGACCTTCTCTCATCAGAGGCCCCCGAGGTGCCGCATTTGCACACCCACAAACGTTGTGATTCTCCGTCTCATACAGAGGTCACACATGTAGCAGATGTTGGTGGTCTGGGGTCTGCTGGGACGGTTTCACATTTGCATTTATTTGTTTAGCTGATGCTTTTCTCCAAAGCAACTTACAGTAGTTTACCCATTTTATATTTTATACCTGGGTCATTTTTACAGTATCAAATCAGGGTAAATACCTTGCTCAAGAGCACTACAGCAGGAGGCAGGATTCAAGCCATTTTGCCCCCTGTTGTCCCTGTGTTTCACCCTCAAGGTCCAGCATGTAGCAGGTCAGCATGTGTGAAGTTCACTGGAACACCAGTAAAAAAACACAATAAAAATCTCATGCTGAGCTATTAATTATTAATATTTGCAAAACTGAAAACTACACACGATGCCACATGGCAGTCAGCCTTAGAGTTTAGTTTCAACAATCTGTGTGGTGTTTACAGCAAAAATATTATATAAATTTTGATATATCCATCCATCCATTTACATTAACCACTTGTCCTGATGAGAGTTACTGAGTTTGGAGCCTATCCTGGAATTACTGGGGACAAGGGTGATATTCATATTACACACACACAAACGGCCTCAACCCTGATTAGGACAGTTACTGAAAATGGATGGGAAAATAAGTATATTTATTTAGCAGACACTTTTCTACAGAGCAACTTCCAACAAACTCCACGTAGTGTTATCAGCCCACATACCTTACTCACCCAAGGTGACTTACACTGCTAGATACACTACTTACACGGGGTCACTCATCCATACATCAGTAGAACACCCACAGTCTCTCTCTCTCTGTGTTACTCACACACTATGGGGGAACCTGACCAGTATGTCCTTGGACTATGGGAGGAAACCAGAGCACTTGGAGGAAACCCACACAGAGAGAACATGCAAACTCTACACAGATTGAGTGAGAATTGAACCCATGTCCTTTTGCACCACCCAGGCGCTGTGAGACAGCAGCACTGCTCATTGTGCCACCTTGCTACTCTTATAGACAGCTCTCTAATAGTACAGAGAACTTGTAACTTATACAATTTATTTCTAGGAAGCACAATAAATGTGAATTTAAAAAAACCTCAGTTAAAAATGTTACACAATGAGAATCGTGTACGTGTGTCATGGTCATATTGCGGGCTCTATTACAGGCTGTACGAGGAGATGCATTCATTGGCACACGGTGCGCCGCAGCCCCGATTAGTTACACACCAACTCGGTAACAATCCAGTGAACATGAGCTGTGTCAATGGCCATTCACACGAGAGAACGCGCTTCGTCGCCGTGGAGAGCGGCGCTTTTCAGCATTTCCAGTCTTTTCGGCATCCACCTCCTCTCTGCGCCACTCGTGCAGTTGAGGGCTGTGATGTTTGAAGCCTCGTCTACTTGAAATGTATCCGTGGCCGGCCAGTGCCACGCGAGGGGGGACGTGGAAACTTCCTCTGCTGTTTATTACAGTTGATAATCCCACTTTTGTTCATAAACCCAGTTTGGGTGACATGGGGGCACAGTGAGTAGCGCTGCCGTCTCTCAGCCCCTGGGTGGTGCGAGAGGACATGGGTTCGATCCCTGTTCCTGTTTGGAGTTTGCATCTTTTCCCCGTGTCTGTGTGGGTTTCCTCCCACACTCCAAAGACATGCTGTTCAGGTTCCCCCAGAGTGTGTAATTGACAGAGAGAGTGTGTTCCAATGATGTATGGATGAGTGACCCAGTGTAAGTAGTGTATCTAGCAGTGTAAGTCACCACAGTGAATGAGGTGTGTGGGCTAGTAACACTACATAGAGTTCATCGGAAGTCTCTTGGAGAAAAGTGTCTGATAAATAAATAAATGTAAATGTGAACAAATTTGTCGCTGTTCTTGGACCAGCCTGGTCCATTGGCCTCTGCGCGCATTGACGAAGAACGATGGAAAACACCCCAGAGGTGATGCGGCTCTGACAGGTTTGTGTTTGTTTGTTGCTTTCCGAAAGACACAGATCCCAAACACTCATGTTATGCTCCAAAGTCAGATGGTGGGATTAGTGGGGACTGGGAGAGGAATTTGGTAAAACTCCATCCATCCATCATCAACAACTGCTTATCACTTGTAGGGTCGTGGTGATCCAGAGTCCACCCAGGAATCATAGGACGTGAAACAATGTACACCCTGAACGAGTCGCCAGTCATTCCCGGTTCATCTTTGGTGACAATGATAAATACAAAGTATTTGACTCAATAGAGTGTGTTTTCTCCAGTAGCCAAAAGGTTATAGGAGCACGGAAGTCCAGATAACGCTGGAACTCCTCTGCACGATGCTGTCAGCTCTGAGGAATGTCTTTCTCTCAGCCACTGTCCCTTATCTTCCACCCTCTTTCCTTCTTCCTCTGAGCTCAGACCCACACCACACACACACACACACACACACACACACACACACACACGTACAGTACCGGTAGCCATTTATTACATATACAGCATCAATAAGAACCATAAATTAACTTTTACCATAAACCACAAAACTATAAAACAGTGCGGTGCTGAACAGCAATCTATCTCACTATAAGTGGTGAGCACTGTGCAATATAAACCGTACAGTAAAACAGGTTTATCACCTTATGAGTGGAACTGTTGCAAATTATGGCTGGCAGACGCATTTAAATCTATTCCGATGTACTTAATTAAAAATACAGACTAATCATAAATCAGTCAACGGCAGCGATCGGGGATGCGAACTAGCATGGCAATTCAGTTTTTTAGAAAAATAGTGACATAATGATCTTTAAAATGGTGACAAAATCCAATAAATTCACTCTGAGAAACAAAGTAAAAAAAATGAATAAATTAATTTATATCTATATTAACTGTTATGACCAATCATACTATTTATTCATTTTTCCTTCAAGGCAATCTAAAACGTTATGCTGCTTACCATGATTTACCCATTTACACTGCAGGGTGGTTTTTACAGTATCACTTCAGGGTAAATACCTTGACCAAGGATACTACTTCTGACCAGGGACCTTCAGGTGCAGGATGGCAACTCCAGCCACTACGCCCCCTGCTTTCCTGAATCTAACTTCCTGTTCTCCTTCATTTACTTCACAATGGTAGACCAGCAGCTTTACAACGATTCACCCATTTAGGCTATACAGCAGAGTATTCTTGTTTCATCAATTCATAGTAAAAATTAATCACCATTCGCTGCACTACCTGCTCCGTCAGCATTCATCACAGAGAGATCGCTGAGCCTATTTGAGTGCATTAGCCCTGTAGTGGAGGCGAATGTTTGACTGTTTCCATAGCAACAGGGGTCCGTACATTTGGAAGGGACCCCTAACGATGACCTGGATTGTATGGGTCGGTGGCCACGCCCTCAGACGCACCCATATCCTTCTCCGACATTGTCGACGGAGGACAGTTCAAGCACTTCCTCTGGCTGCCTGGCTTTTCCGGCTGAAGGTTCGATCAGCCGCAGATGGAAACGCTTGCAACAAAATGTGCACCATAATCTACAGTTACACTCACATTTATTCATTTAACAGACCTGTTTCTCCAAAGTGACTCAACTCAGGATTTAAAAAAAAACGCATTTTACCGACAGGTGGAGAGACAGACGCAGACACACGACTGTCAAAGTACAGTCAGAGATTCTAAAACCACAACTTTTACCAGATCACATTATTTAAGGAGCTGCAAATTGAGCTTTCTCCTAAATTATAATATAGTAAAAGTTCATAGAGAAAAAAGAGTCCCCAAGAGATTTTTTTGAGGCTTTCCAGAATTTAGAGAGGGATTCAGCAGCTCTGAGGGGGAGAGGGAGATTATCTTACCACATTGGAGCCAGAACTGAGAACCTTCAGATATCACTTTTATCAATCTTGAGATTTTCACACACACACACACACACACACACACACACAGTCTAAAACCATTTGTCCCAAACAGGGGTCACAGTGAACCAGAGCCTAACCCAGTAACACAGGGCACAAGGCTGGAAGGGGAGGGGACACACCCAGGACAGGACACCAGTCTGTCGCAAGGCACCCCAAGCGGGACTCAAACCCCAGACCCACCGGAGAGCAGGACTCAGTCAAACCCACTGCACCACCGCACCCCTTGAGTTTTTTAGACGTTACTTTCGCTTATGACAACGTCCTTGCCGAACGTAGCTTAGCCTGCCCGAGGGCCACTGGGTCGGAAACACGGCCGAGCGGAAGGGGAGGTCCTTCGAACCCCCAGCGCTGCAAAGGCCGAACGTAGCGGGAAGCGCAACTGAACCTTCTTGCTTTGCATGTGGCGTGAGATGCGTTGCGGTCTCCAGTTCTTCACGGGAGTCACCTTTTTCTGTTCCCCTAATCTCAGTCACGTTCCGGATATGACTCATGTTACTCTGGAAACTTCCAGGTGCGTGCGCTTTCACTTCACAGCCCCGCGCGGGACAGCAGGGGTTGCTTCGGCGGGCCTAAACAGAACCGTTCCGGTGGAATCCCGCCGGAGCCCGGTCGGAAACCGACCGTGACCTTTCCCGGGGGCGGATGGGAGGCGTTGCCACCGAGCCCCCGGCGTATGGGGGGGCGGGAGAAAGAGCGCGTGGAGTTGGCAGCCGAATGAAGGGCTGCGCTTAAGAAGATCAGTGAGGGGAGTGTGGGAATTTCCACTCGATTGTGCCTGTGGACTTAATCCAGAGGGGTATTAGAGCTGAACCCCGCTGTATTTTTTCCACGCTGGGTCATCGGTTTGACCCCGACGCAGTTATATATGCGGTCGTACGTGGATTTGCGGGGAACGCGGCCAGTTTTGGGACAAATTCACAGCAACGACGACGGCGCGATCCGCCCGAAGCGACCGGCTCACCTTTTAACGAAGTTTTGGGAGAACTTCGACGTCTTTCCGACGAGACGTCGCAAAGCGCGCCAAATTGTTTGGAGAATTATTTTAAATGCGGCCATAGCCCGAGAGACGTCCTCATTTAGGCCGTATGGGTATTAATCATCGTCATCATCCCTTCCTATAATTAACTGACCAATTAACGAGATATAAATAGAGGCGCGTTGGAGGCTCAGTGGCCATTCTTTCAGCCACAATGGCGGCGTTCGGCCGGTCGCTGCTATTTAAAAAAAAAAAAAAATGGCCTGAAACAAAAGATATTTTCGAGGGGTGGAATTTGTTATCGGCTCTGCAAATGCTGTCGCGCTCACATGAATAATCATGTAATTAGGAAGCTTATAACCCACAATGACAGAAACGAAGGGGGACATATGAAAAGAAATAAAAGTGTATTTAAATTCTTTTTAAAAAAATTATTATTTGTATTGGGATGCGCGTAATTGTTAATTATGTCAACAATGTTTCCGGAAAATTGTTATCTCTGGCAAAGATTCGATCGGCCTTCTTACCAGGGCGGGATGTTGTGTTGTGTGTTTTTTTTTTTTTTTTTTTTTTAAATGAATTAATTAGTTGATTGTTGTAATTACAGTTTAAATGGTTGTTAATGAGCCCAAAGGCAAGTGGGTCGTACTCATCCAAATTACACACGCGAGGCACCAAGCCAAAGAGGGCCATACGAAACGGGGGAACGTGCGTCGCCTCCTCCGGAGAAGGAAATTACACGCCGGCGTTCGAAGCGTTCGGCACATTTATAAACTCGTCGCGTCTGAGGAAAAGCTTTTCAACTCGCTGCTGCAAAGGAAAAAAAACAAAAAAACAAAAAAAAATTAAGACGAACAAAAAAAAAAAAGGTTTTGCTTGCAGTGTTGAGCCAGCGTGAAATGTTTCAGTAGGAGCTGTTTGCACAGAGCAAAGAACAAAAGAGGAATTAGATTCTGTCTGATTAATCTAATTAAGGAAGCTCGTGAACGAAGCCGTGTGAGAAGGAGCCCACCTGTTTAATATTCTGCGAAGGTGAATAAACAAGCGGGTCCGTGCTCCTCGGGATCAGGTACGAGGCCTTTAGCTCCATGTGGAAACGTGACCCACCCGACCTGTCCGCTGAGCCCGAGCGCTCGCCTCGGCCACCGGGTGGCGCAGTGGTTAAAACCGCCGCTTTGCAGCTGAAGAATCCAGGTTCAAACCCCTGTTCCTGCTGTAGTGCCTGTGATCGAGGTATTTACCTTGAACTGGTATAGTAAAAGTGGTCCAGTTGATGAACTAAGTGACTTATTATACGGATTGTTATTCACGGCTTTTATGCTGCTTTTCTTTAAAGCTGCTTGCAAAGATCCACACATTTATACAGCTGGGTAATTTGAAATAAATCTCATTTTTAAATATTTCACTCAAGCATTTTAGGGTAAGTACCTCGATCGAGGGTGCTGCAGCAGGAGGTGGGATCGAACCCTGCATCCTTCAGGTTTAAAGGGGGGGGGGCGGCTTTAACCGCTGTGCTACCTGCTGCTCCTCCTTTGGAAACGGATAAATAAGAAAATAAATGAATAAGAATTTTCCCCCTTTTCTTGTGCTGCTGATGTGTTTTACACCTTCCCTCTGAAATGTGGTCTAGAAGATGCGGCTGCACCTCCTCCCTTTCAAACGATTATTAAAATAATAAGGAAACGGTGGGAAAAGTCACCTGCTTACATTTATGACTATTATCATTACATTTATTATAATATATTTTTGCATAATTGCCGCGCATTCTCGTTTCCTTCTTTTCACATCTCTGCCGTACGCGTTCGTGTGTAGCTGCCGGAGCGCTGGCCTCACCATGGCGACCGCCTCCCGGCTGTGCCGGCGTCAGGGGTCGTGTTTACATTGCCACAGTGATGCGTACATGGAAGTTTTGTCAAACAAACACTGCCCCGTTACCGCGGTTGAACCGATATTTTGCTAGGTCGCTGGGAGTTGACCGGGCTTTGCGCTCTCTACGGACGCGGGTTTGATCTGCGGTCTCCTAGCAACCGTATGGCTTCCCGATGTAGAGGCCGAAGCCCCCCCCGTGCGCCTCGGGAGCCCTGGCAGAACTGCGCAGGAGGGCACGGCGCTGTAGGGTACCAGGGTCCGACTCATTAACGGAGGCGTTTAATTGGGGCCGAGACAAAGGACGGCGGGTCCGAAAGGGCCGCTGCGGGGGGGCGAGGGGGGGGGCTCGGAGGCCTCCACAGCAATTGAGTCGCACGTTCAATACGCTTGTGGTCGGCAGCGGGTGTCAAGCAGCAGCCGGATGCGCTGGTACCGCAGAATGTGGGCTTGTGTGTGTGTGTGTGTGTGTGTGTGTGTGTGTGTAAGAGAGAGAGAGAGAGAAAACACCCTGAGATATAAAATGATCGGCACCAGGCTCGGTATGACAACTGTCAGCTCCTTAATTAACAGTCATTTCCTGAGTCTCCACAGCCCAGCTGCTGGCCTCTCCCCGAATCCGCAAGGGGGGAGAGAGCCGTCGGACACGGAGGGTACGTCGAGCGGGTGGGTGCGCGGGGGGGGGGTCGCTCTCTCCAACACGGTCGTGCCATTTTCCAGTCATGAAAAATTGAATGTAATTATTTTAAAATGAAATATTAATAACAGCCTCACGTTTCTCGCAGACACTGGAAAAAAAGAGAAGAAAAAAAAAATCGAGCTCTAATTAATGCTTCTGCTTCCCTTATTATTCGTCGCGTTTCCCTTCCGTTTGACTGTTGTGCGGCACCGAAGGGCCGGGAAGTTGCCACCCGTGGGAGAAGCCACGCGCCGGCGCACGTTCCGTTGCCTGCCACGATAACCTATCGAAATCAAATAAGGCGTCGCGTGATTGATGGAGCTCCACGAATCTTACGTCGAACGTAATTTCCCTTCGATTTGCCGCAGGGCACGAAACATCACGCTAATGTCTTTTTCGGAGCTGGGAACGAGTCGGGGATGGTGGAAGCTGGAAGAGAAGTTTGCTTGACATGGGAAATGAAAAAAACTTTCCATCTTTCAGAGCGAAGTAGTTATGATGAAAGTGGGCCATCCTGCATTGTCTGTCGGGATTCATCAGGGGCCTCGCGGAAGGATGTCGACACTTCTTTCATGTATTGCGCTCTGCCTTCACCGTATTTGGGTTGCGATCCGAAGCATTTGGGAATTTTGCTCACGCTTCGGGTAGACCACCTTGCTCAAGTGGTATCCATTGGCTCAGGTGTCCGTTTAAACCCGATACTTTCTTTCCTCCATCCCCTGCTTTTAATTTTGTGTTCATTTTGAATAGCCCCCCCCACAAGTGACACATTGATGTAGTAGCGCTGCCGTCTCACAGCGCCTGGGTGGTGCGAGAGGACATGGGTTTGATCTCTCCTCAATCTGTGTGGAGTTTGCATTTTCTCCCCGTGTCTATGTGGGTTGCCGCCGAGTGCTCTGGTTTCCTCCCACACTCCAGAGACATGCTGTTCAGGTTGAGTGACAGCGAGAGTGTGTGTGTTCCACTGATGTATTGATGAGTGACCCATTGTAAGTAGTGTATCTAGCAGTGTAAGTCACCGCGCTGAATAAGGTGTGTGGGCTCATAACACTACTTAGAGTTTGTTGGAAGTCGCTTTGGAGAAAAGTGTCTGCTAGATAGATAAATAAACATATAGGTAATTTTAAGGAAAAAACTGCCTAATTAGAGGTCTCCATAACAATATTTGTCACCTGTATTGACTCTGGGAACTTGAATCCATCCCTGGCAATAAAAAATAAATTTAGCATCTAAATTTTACGGATTTCTCCATGTTCTCCCGCCTTCGCTTTTTATAGTTTGGTATAAAACCCAGAATGCCTCTTCTTTCATTGAGTCACTGTTGCCAAAATATATCAGCTGGGGTGAAATTATATTAATTCCCACCTGATGAGAATAATCACAGCGGAAGACAACAGGTCCTAATGAATAACGTGCGTTCTGCGAATCAGCGGTGAAGTAAGTTGATATTGATTTCTTAAGTGGGTATTTGGTTTTTTTATTATTAAATGAAGAGAACATTGTTGGGTAAGTTATTAATTTTCACTCACAGTGGTGGCTGAGTCATGTGCAATAAGGACAAATTGACCTGCCATGTGTTTGTATTCATGCTTTTGTGTGCAAACCGGCACGGCTGGTGCTCTTGTGGTTAATGCTCTCACCTTGTAGAAAGACCCGGGTTCAAATCCCACTTCCTTACATAGTCCCCTTGATCAAGGTACTTTCCTGAAGTGATGCAATAAAAAATACCCTGCTATGTAACGGTAACTTAGTGTACAAGCCTCACACTGTAAATCACTGCGGAGGAAAGCGTCAGATCGATGACAACGGTACGGCGTTGCCATTCAGGGTTTGAACCTTCAGCCTCCTGGTAACAAATCTAATCTCGTGCACCTTCCTGTTTTTGTGTTAAATTAATTGAACGAGTCAATTTCAATCAACGTTTCATCATGTGGGTAAGGAAATGAGGGAGAGCCTATTCACCTCGGTGATTAAACCTTACCTGCAGTTGTGTGTCAACATCATGCTCGCCTGATGGCTACAATGAGCAAGTGAAGGACGTCCATGTGATCTAAGGGCAGGAGATCATTAGTTTTGCTGAACCAATATTTTTATCCAGAATGAGCTCCAATTCTATCGACAACCTTCATCACCTAAGGATTTAGGCATGGAACTAGAAGTGGGGTGCCTCTCCTTCAGATTGGGACCTGCAGCCTGTAGGGTACAAGTCCAAATCCTTACTTATGT
The DNA here is from genome assembly GCF_900964775.1 of Scleropages formosus. Taxonomy (NCBI): domain Eukaryota; kingdom Metazoa; phylum Chordata; class Actinopteri; order Osteoglossiformes; family Osteoglossidae; genus Scleropages; species Scleropages formosus. The sequence continues at coordinate 5,969,677 of NC_041823.1, forward strand.
ATACAGCTGCATAATTTTACTAGAACAGTTTAAGATATGTACTATAGCAGAAAGTGAGGTTTGAACCAATAACCTTTGGATTTAAGGGCAGCACCTACTACCTGCTACCTCGCCTGCTGCCCCCATTTGCAGACCAACACAGAGAAGGTTCGTGAGAACAAAAGCAGGAGCCATGGCTGCAAACTGGTCACGTGGCTATGGGATTATGAGACATAAATCTACCCCCAAATTCTATGTATTGCTCAAGGTTAAGGATCTGGAACTGCAGCCTGACGATTGCTGGTCCTCTAGCAGTATTGGAACCACAAGCCCAACTGGAGCAAACAGGAGAGTGACAAAGACATTGGCAGGAGGGTGTCGCTCTAAACTGGTCAGTAGGTTAAAGGATTACCAGGTGTCACTGAACCCAAAAATTCCACATGTTGCTCAGGGTTAAGGGTCTGAAACTATAACCTCAAGGTTGCTGGTCCTCTACCACTATTAGAACTGTAAACCCAAATCTTTAACCACTGCACTACATCCAGAATAACGAGGGAGAAACCAACGAGTCTCAAGGACACGAGCCGTAGGTTGACGCTGCAGACAGCGGGTCGGTCGGTGGTGGGATTACCGGGTGCGGTTCCACCCACAAGTTCTATTTATTGCTCATGCTCACAGGTTTGAGATTGTACCCTGTAGGTTCTTGGTTCACTACCAGCAGTAGAACCAGAAGTCCAAATATTTCACCACTAAAGCACAAACAGAAGAACCAAACAGGAGAGCCATAAGGGCACCGGTGGGAGGATATCACTCCAAACTGGCCACTTGGTGTTTGGATTACCGGGTGCAATTCCACCGAGAAGTCCCAGTCATTGCTCGTGGTTAAGGGTTTGCGACTGTAAGACGAATGTTGTTGTTCCCTCCTGCTATGGGGCGGCACAGTGGCACAGCGAGTAGCTCTGCTCTCCCACTGCACCTGGGTGGTGCAAGAGAACATGGGTTTGATCCCTGCTCAGTCTGTGTGGAGTTTGCATGTTTTCCCTGTGTTTGTGTGGGTTTCCTCTGGGTGCTCTGGTTTCCTCCCACAGTCCAAAGACATGCTGTACAGGTTCCTCCACAGTGTGTGAGTGACAGAGAGAGTTTTTTTTTCCACTGATGTAGGGATGAGTGACCCAGCGTAAGTAGTGTATCTAACAGTGTAAGTCACCTTGGTGAATAAGGTGTGTGGGCTCATAACGCTACATAGAGTTCATTGGAAGTCACTTTGGACAAAAGCGTCTGATACATTTATTTATCAGAACCACAAGGCTGGTTTTTATCCACTACATGTAGGACAACAAACCTGAGGTCAACAAAAGCTCCTACGGACCCCAGGAGAAGGATATAAGCTGGTCCAGCTGCTTGGGGGAATATTGGGATCTACACAGAGGACAAAGGTGATGTGTTGAGTAACTGATCACATATATCCTATACACACACACATATGGCTCCCGCAATGGGCGCCGTGGTCCATCGGCCACGGGTGTGTAGGAGAGGCGCGTTCTCAGCCGCAGCACAAGACGGTTAAATGAAGCAACTCCCTGCAGCCCATTAAAAGCCTGAAGTACTCAGCACTTCTAATCACCCGCACGGGCAATGCGCCATTGTACTGCAGAGCGCACAATAGGCGGACCCCGTTATTGATTTTGAGGGCCATTTCTGGGGGGGGGGGTGTCTATCTTTTTATTTGCGCGCCATAATGCAGAGCCCATCTCGGCGCATTAGCGCACGCGGCCCGTGCAGTCATAATAGGCCCACTTGAGGGTGACACATTGACATTACGGCGGTCACGGGCAACAATCGCCAAACACTATTTTCTGCTTTTCACGGGAAAGCTAAATGGGGCTCTAATTACTATGACCTTCCTTGAAAGGGATGGGAGCGGTAATTGGAAGACAGTGCTGGAGTGCGGCCATCTTCCGGAGTGCTCCGGCGAGAGGTACAAATGGAACGGGCTGGGACCCCGTTCCGCTCCGCCCCCGCCCCCACCCCTACCCCCTCACCTCCGGGTCTTCTCCATGCACCTGTTCCTTTCTCCAGCCATGCGCCCTGGGCCTCAGATCGACCCCTGCAGAGCACATCGCTAGGAGAGGGCATCGGTCGGCATGGGGGCAAAATGGAAAAGACAGTATGCGTTGGGGGGGGTGGAAAGGAGGAGGGGCGCAGACCGGATTAATCAATCAGTCCGTCATCCCTGAGTCTCGGAGACAATAACGAGCGTAACCAGTTGGCCTGAACGTGGTGGTCGGCGCCCTCCTTCCCTCTACACCCACACACACTCAAGGTGAGGGCGGTAATGTAACCCTCTGACCGGCATCGTTCACCTATAGATGAATAGAAACGAAGGAAAGAAGCGCAAAGCGATCGAACCCCCCGAAGTTCAGACAGCGGTTCTCTCAACGCGGAACGCATTTCCATGGAAACAAGGGGAGGTCAAACAAGCGGACGCAGGATCTTATTTGAAAGTAATTACTCAATTAGGCCCCTTTATGGCAACGGCTTCTTTCAGAAATGTGTCGTCTGTAATAGGCGGAGATAATCTGCCCGTGTAATTGGATGAGGGATCCGCGAGGGTTCCGCGTCACCGCCGAGCCCCGCTTTCTGCCCGCGCTCCGCTCGCCTGGTCTCGGGACGCTGCGGGATGCGAGCCGGTGTCCACCCGGGCTGTTTTCGTGGAGCAGATGAAGCGCAGAAGGCCGGGGTGCGAGGAAGAGAGCGCGGCGGCGCCGAACGCTCCCCGGATCTCGGCCCCAATGACGGCCGCGGTGGCCTCGCCGCGATTTCCCGGCGCGTCAGGGCCTCCGCCCCCCCCCCAAACCACCAAACCACCAAATGGCCGAAACAAATGTGGAGCAAGAGCGACGGTCGCTCCGCACAGCGTTCCCTTCCAGCCGTTTCCCATCCTCCCCCTTATTTACATTTTTTAATTTAAAATCCTAAATTAGCAAAAGCCAAACTACCCCCCCCCCACCCCCTTTTCTTCCTTTTATTATGCCGCTAATAGATTTTAATCTTTTGTTCTTTGACTTAATTTTCTACAGGCTCATCAAAACGTTAGACAACCGACCGCAGTCCTGTCCTCCCAGAAGTCCTCACAGCGGGTCTGTTGCATTGGAAGAAAAAAAAAAAGATATACACCATACAGATATATATATATAATAAACGTGCACACTCAAGCACGCTCCCGCTCCCTTTCCCTTTTTCAAGTTGTATTAATTCGATGTGGAAAGAAAAGGGAAAGGGAGAAAATTGGGAGAAAAGCAGTTTTGTGTTTCGTTTTATTTTATTTTTTTTTTTTTTTTTTGAAAACCAGGGGTGGGGGGTTGGGGGAGAATCAATTATGGTGCGCACCTGAATATTATCCCCCCCGGCCCAAGCCCCCCCCCCCCACTCCTCCCCTCCCCCACCCAGCCCCCCCAAAAAAACCAAATTACTCAGCAAACTTATCGCTTGCCATTGCAAGACTGGTATTAAAGAAAACAATCAAGGCGGCAGGATTAATCTCTGACAGCCGCCTTATCTTTAACTTGCACCTTTGTTATTTTCTGATGAGCTGCTCCTTTTCCGCTGCCACATTGTACCATACCTCACTGCTTCCTTTCATTTCCTCGGCGGGCCGCCGCGGAGGACCTTTCAGTTTATTAAAAAACCTTTATTTGTGAAGAACAAAGGGGAGAGGAAGGCAAACAATAAGGTCAGGCAATCTCCTTTCTGCCTGCAGTCGCTCACCTGTTATTTAGAGTGTTATCAGCGCGGGGGATTCGTGGCGCCTGAGAATGGGGTCCTGACAGCCGCCGCTCTTAAAAACTGATTGACGTACATCAACCTCCACCCAAGGACCTTTGCCGCGCTCATATCGGGAGAGGGGACCCGCCGGCCGGGGCGGTTCGGTCACCCGGGAGGGGAGCGGGCGCTCGGCGGCGACGGCGGGCGCGGCCCTCGTTTTCCGGGCCTCGGGGCGGACGGGATGCGGGGGTCGTCGAGGTTCCGGGTCCCCGAGGCCCGGCATTTCATCCTTCGCTACCCTTGCTCTTCGTTCTACCCGAAGACGTGCAGAAGGACATCTTTAACGTCGCACGTTTTCAAAATGCTGTTTTTACTTCTTTATCAATCAAATAGTTCTTTTTGCCCAAGCGCCTCTCAGAATTTCACTCTTTTGTACTGCTTTTTTACAGTATTTTTACTGGTGATATTCAGGGTAAGTATCCTGCTCTGGCAGCTGCCTTTGGCGCCGAAGGTTGCCGGTTCCATCCCTGCCTCGGGTTCTAGTGTCCTTGAGTAAGGTGCTTGCCCTGCAGTTGCTCCAGTGCCTTTGCCCAAGTGCCTGGATACCAAGTTGTGGCCCTGTGATGGACTGGCGTTCCATCCAGGGTGTGCTCCCTTCAACCCCTTCAGCCTTGCGCCCAGTGTCTCGGGCATAGGCTCCGGCTCACCGCGACCCCACTCGAGACAAGCTGTTCTTGCGATTGGTTGGTTGGTATCTTGCTCCGAGTACTACGACCAATGCAGAAAGCGGGTCGAGAACCAACAACCTTCGAGTTACGCATCGGCATCCGGGGCCATCGTCAGTTTTTTTTCTTTCATACAACTATTTTCAGTGTTGCTCCAGGGTATTAAAATATGAATGAAATGCATAATAATACCGTGATGGACGTATAATTGTTCCGGAGGGTGGTACCTTGCAAGAGGTTCACGAAAAATGGACAGATCCATAGTTTTTAATGATGGAAAAACACAGACGGCTGCACAAGGGTTCGATGATGTTTCTGCCGCGCACCCATACCCACGCGGCGACCTGGTGTTGAATGGGAACGGTAAAGTACTGAAGAATTTCCCTCGTGATGCTGAGCTCTGAAAGCATGCCCCTGTAACACACATCCACAGACCTCTCTCCTTTTATTATTGCTGCTGTTATTTTGTTGCTAAGCCAGCATATTTATCCAAACAGACTTGTGTCCATAGCGACCACGGAGGACTGTCAGCGGCGAGGCGCCCAGAGAAATACAGGTGCGGTCGGGGCGGCGGGGAAGGGTTCGTTCGATAGCACTTTCTCCGGTGCCGTGACCGCGTAAACATGACCCCCGATGCCCAGGTGTCGGCCGGGCAGAGCGGAGGAGGGGCAGCAAAACCTCCGTAGGTCGCCCGTCTCGGACAGAAAGCGGAACGCGCACCGCAGCCGAGCGTGAGGAACGGGAACCGGGAAGCGCGGTGCAAACCGTGCGGGCCAGCGGGTGGCGTAACGGTTAGAGTTCTCGCCTTGCGCTCGGAGGACCCCGGACCGAGTCCCGTTCCTGTTGTAGAACCCTTAATCAAGGTACTTACTCCGAGACAATACTGTAAAAATGACCCAGCTGTATAAAAAAGTAAATCATTCTAAGCACCTTCATGTCCAAGAATAGGTAAGTTGCTTTGGCGAAATTATACTCGTCTTTATTTTACATGATACTTTCATTATGCCCTAAAGGATGTCTCATTCAGAGCTGCCTTGTGCGTAAACATTCTTTGGTTATTATTCATAAATGAAAGAATAGCTATTAGTTTCTGCCACCGATGTGCTTCTCCCAAATTTATTTGTGCTGCCCATTCGTACAGGAGGGTGACCTTACCCAAGTGACCTGCTCTAGGGGACTCCTCTGGGGTCCCTCCTCGGTCTCGAACCAGGAGCATTCGGGGTACAGGCTCCCGCCAATCAACAGGCTCAGTAAAGCAGCAGAAGCGCTCGCAGTTTCTGTAAAACCACCCCTGCGGTACTTGTCCCGACAGGCGTTCCTACTTGGCCTTCAGCTCTTTCGTGCAAATTGGGGCAGGTGCCACGAGGAGCACACCTGCCCCTGCGGCGCTGCCCCGGCACCAGGCTTCCCCTCTTGCGGTGTCCACTTTGAAGGAGCTCTTTCAGTGCGCAGAGGTTAAGCAACTGGATGTGTGGGCCACAGGTCAAAGGCCTTGGTGGACTTATGAGGTGTCTTCTCACCTTGAATTGCTTCAGCAATAATACCCAGGAAAACCCAGGGTAAAAGTGGCTGTAGAGCAAATAAGGCGTTGATCCGTCATCGATAACCGCTCGTCCGATTCAGGGGCATGGTGGTCCGGAGCCTATCCTGGAAGCGCCGTTCATTAGGCAGGGTACAGCCTGGACGGGATGCCGGGACAGCGGCAGGAAATCGGTCACGCGCTCGTCCACGTGTTTTCACGCTGGTGGCAATTTGGAGTCGCCGGTTCGCCTGAAGTACATCTTTGCACTGTGGGAGGAAACCAGAGCAGCCGGAGGAAGCCCACGCAATCACGGTGAGACCATTTAAAACGCCACGCTGACTGAGCTGGGTTCGAACTCGCAGTCCTGGATCTGTGAGGCACCAGTGCTACCCTCTGTGCCCCCCCCCCCCTCGAGCAAATTAAAGCAGCTACATTTAGGAGGAGCCCCAAACGGAGGCGCTCGAGCGCGATCCTCAAGCTGGTCACGCCCAGAGAAATGCAGCGCTTACCCTCCACCCCCCACCCCACCCTGTGAATCGCACCCGAGCATCTGCTGTGACAAGTGTTCCTGTTCACCTTTTCCCTCTTATCTCCTTTCTCCCAGAGAGGACTCCTCCAAGCCGGTCCTCCAATCTCCACGGCGATAGGGCCCCTCTGTCTGCTTCAGGCCGTCCTGCCCGTGCCGGACGATGGCTCTTTTATCAGCTGCCGGGGGGACGAGAAACCTGATACACAAATAAAGTGGGGGGGGGGGGGAGAGAGAAAAAATAAATCTCCCGAATGCACAAGGCAGCTCTGAATGAGATATCCTTTCGGCCCTAATGAAGGTGAAGTAGCAGCGGCCCTGTTTATTATTCAGCGCACTTAAAGTCCATTTCCTTCGCCGTGTAGATGGGCGGACAAAGGCCTCCGGGCGGCCGGCATTGTTGCCGCTCCTATTGTTTGATGCCGTTATTGAAGTAAATAGACGCCGCAAACACTTGACACAGCTGTTAGGCCGAGAGCGCCTAAACGTTCAAACTCGACATCAAACGATATGCTAATGCCGCTCGCATTGGGGGAGCGCAGCGCAGCGAGGGCGCCGACGTACAACACGGCGCGCTCCTCGTTCCCGGGCGTCGGGAGTACGTCCGCGTCTCGCCGTCGTGTCCTTACCGCGGCCTTCGTGAATCGTAACGGGAAAATCAGTGCGTCGACGGGGACGTTTCCGTGAAGATGAGGCGAACCGTCATCGGGGCTTCTTTTGGGGAACTCTCCGAAGAAGGTATCGTTGAGGGAAAAAAAAACATCTGAAGGGCGATCGTGAAAAACAGAAAATGTAACTAAAAGGCTCGGAGGGAGGGGTGCAAATTCTGCTTTTCCCGATATACTTTCTCGTTCTTTCTTCCCGACTCACTTGGTTGACAGTTTGCTCGCAAGAGTTTGACCGCAAAGGTCGTAATTCATGGGTTTTCTTCTCAGCTCTAAGCCCGCGCCGATCCTTACGCTATTCTTCAGTGAAAATGAGCAAACATGTCCTTCTTGCAAGTGTGGTGCTTAGCTGACACTCATATCCAAAGCAATTTATAATGTTAAGGTTACACTTGTTTATCCAGCTGGGTAATTTTAAGTAAGTCCATTGCTCAAGGGTACTACAGCCAGAGGTGGGGATCAAACCCATGACCTTTAGAGCCAAAGGTAGTGGCTCTAACCGATGCACTACCTGCTGTCCCTACTTACACTTTAAGGGGCTTTACAAAGATTTACCCCTTTGTAATGCTCACTGGAGCAATTTAAGGCAGCCACTTTATGCGAAAGCACTGTAGCAGGAGGGGGATTTGAACCCACATCCTCTAGATTAAAAGGCAGTGGCTCTACCTACTATGTAATGCACTGTTGAGAAGCACCTTTACATTCATTTGTTCAGCAGACCTAGAAAAGACCCGAAAACCATGTTTGGAATATGTTTTTTTATAATTGTAGTGTATTCTTTCCACCCCTGGGGACATTTAATTGATGGTAATCATACAGAGTGTTGCTCTCCTAAATTATAGAGGCCGTGAACAATAAAAGGGGGACTCTGCACATCCACCTTTGCTGCATCAGTGATGTTTTTTTACACTCTGTCGCGTTCCCACTGAGCACGTGCAGCCACCCAAGGTCACGTGGCGTGTGACCGCACGCGAGTCGGGACGTCTCCGCGGGTCGCGTCCGCTGACGGGTCTCTATTGTCCTTCGAAAGGGAGCGCGAGCGCAGGCCGGCGATGCCGTCGACGATCCCTCGACGGACGCATTATCTCTCAAGTCCCGCGCTCCGGCGATTCGCGCAAACACACAGGTGATCCTTCTCATCCCGACCCGACGAAGCGGAAGACGACCGATAAAGAAATGCGGCGAGGGGCGAGTGCGAAATTCGGGGACGCTGTAGGGAGTGGCACCTGCGTGTTCCTCACAGTGCTCAATGTGGATGCGGTACCACATTGTGTCTGTACTCAACGTGGGTACGAATAGCATCGAGGGCCTAGACTCCTCTCCATATGACAGACACACATCTGTCTCTCACTTTGTCATCAAGGTTGGCAGCTTAATATCTGGACGATATCCGTACCGTAAATTTTAGGATACATTTTTCCTGTTTTCATTGTTAATAACTGCTTGTCCAGTGCAGCATCATAGGGGTCCAGAGCCTATACTGTGGCCTAGGGCACATCGGTCTATGGCAGACACACTCATTCACTTTCTCTAACCTACGAGCACACAAAGCGATTTGGAGTCTCCAGTTCACTTGAAGCACATGTCTTTGGACTGTGGGAGGAAACCAGAGCACCAGGAGGGAACCCATAGAAACACAGGGAGAACCTGCGAACTCTACAGAGACCGAGATGGATCCAAACGCGACTTCAAATGCTAAGCCCAGGAGCTGCGAGACACCAGTCCTACCCACTGTACCATGTGCGGTTGCGGTGAACTGGAGCCTAACCCAGCAACACAGGGTGCAAGGCTAGAGGGGGAGGGGACACACCCAAGACAGGACGCCAGTCCATCGCAAGGCATCCCAAGCGGTACTCGAACCCCAGACCCACCAGAGAGCGGGACCCAGCCAAACCCACCGCACCCCCCTTTTTAAGAATACACATAAATTCAAAATACGTTCGTAACATACCATATTTCACCGCGGAGAAAAGGTAGCAGCTGTGCAATGTTTCCGGGGGGGGGGCTCAGAAGCTCAGCCCAAACCAGCTCATTGAAATAGGAACTCATTTTCACGTGATCGCAAAATTCTAATATGTCCTTGTTACCTTTTTCACCACCACCACCACACGTGCTATAAAGCCGAGAACGGGGCGCATCCCAAAAAGAGTCCCCCCCCCTTCCGTTTTCCAAAAGGTGCCGCGTCCATGCTGGCGATTGCCTTGCGTCTTTGTTCGGTGGGTAATGAAGCCTCTGGCCTGCATCTGTCTGGTGTCTGCATTGTGCCCTCACAACACACGCACACACACACACCCAGCGAAGGCTAATGGCCCAGCTGGAATCCCCAGCCTGGCTGCGTGCGGCCGCCTGTCATTGTGCTGCTCCGGCGCCTCTTCACGGCCGGCCCCTGGCAGCGGAAGCGGGCGCGATTACCGCCTCCTAATTGCTGTGATCACAGTCGCGGACACCTGTCCTGGCCGCGCGCGACGACTCGCAAATTCGCACCTGAGACCCATTGGCCGGGCGAAAGGATAATTTCAGGCCCTGGGAGGTCTGGAGAGATCATTTAATAAATAACGATGCCCTGGATTCGGATGATCGCACCTGCGCCAATTAACTGGTTACTAATTAGTCAGCAAGAGAGAGAGCAAGAGTGAGCGAGCGAGCGGGGAGGAAGAAAGAGCAAAACCAGAATATTACCTTTGTCTGCTTTCGAGAACCCGCTCCTTGTTTACGTGTCCGTAATATTTCTCCGCTAAATTGCTCTGGTCCAGCAGCGTAATGAAAAATTCTAATAACAAGAGCAAGTTAAACGTCTGCTATTGGGTCCCGACGTCTTTCGTGGGACGACATATTAAAAGCGAGACCTGGCGTCTTAAGACGGGATTCAATCAAAGGCGAACTTGCGGATAATGGAAAGTTAGGCCCATTACGGTGCTGACGGCGTGCGCCTCTGCTGCTACAATTACCGTGCGGCGCCCCGCGGGACATGGGGACGAGTCGCACCCGGAGACAGGTTAGCTCCTCGCTAACAATTACATTCCAGTCGCAGCCACGATGCCTAATTCCCTTTAATTGCAAATAAGAAACCCCTTTCCTCTCCTTCCTTTGTGTCCTGCTCAGCCCTCCCAGAATGCTTCGCTTCGCTCTCGCTTGCTCCTCCTCATCGAGGCGATGGAGGCCCGCGTCCTTCATATGCCGCCGGAACAGGAGGGCAGCATCACGAAGGGCCCGGAATCCCCCTTGTCAGCCTTCAAGATCGCATTTAAATCCAAGCCCCCACCCAACACCGCATATCTCATTTTTTAACGTTGCTCGCGAAGGCAACGTCTTCGCAGGAGAGCCTCTCCGAGCACGCGAAGGATCCGGAGGCATTTGGCCCCGAGCGGATGGCTGCGGATTCGGTGGGTCGGAGGGATGGGGGTTCGCCGGTAGCCCGGAGGGGGGTTTGGGGTTGGGGGAAGGATGTGTTTGTGCCACTCAGTCAATGGCTAATGAGTAATCAGCTTTCACAGCTTGAGTGTTGGGCTGGTAATTCAGCAGCACGCCATGTTCCCAAACCGTGGAGTAGCGATTCATTAACGTGGAGACCTGTATAATCAAACAATTAGTGCTCCGTCTGACGCAAATGCATTCTTCTGATTAGTATGCATGCTCCCCGACTGAACTTCTCTTTAGATTATCGGAGCTGACGAGCGCTCCTCGCTCGCACGGGCGCCCGCCATTAGGAGCGCAGGGTTAAAAACCCCCAAGGCGGCGGGATTCCGGCGTGCGTGCGAAGGGTGGCGAGAGAGCTGGGGGTTTTCGTGGCGCCGTCGTTAGCCGGGAAGACTCGTGCGACGCCTCCGTCTCCGTTCCAGCGGCGGACGAATCGCACGCTCCTTTGCTGGAACCTCACGGCCAAGCCTGCGGTACAACTGTGTGCGTGTGTAACCCACAGTGTGCCTCTCATCCAGCAACAGTAAGGACCAGGAAGGGAGCTGAAGAAAGGTGCAAATGGGCATAACAGGGTAGAACTGGTGTCACTTGGTGCTTCCCCTTCTCCACTGCCCCCCCAACCCCCCACCCCCGTTCAGAAATACACTTAATTTTTAAGAACTGCAGGGGCATCAGAACACTGGAGGAGGAAAATCATGTCAACTTGCACAACCCAACAAGTGAGAAATAAAAAAATTAAAAAAAAAAAAAAAGGGGGGGGAATAAATATTGTTTATTAATTGTGTGCAGTACACCAGGTAGCAGGTGAGTCAGCGGTACAGGCCGCACCAGGGTTTGAATCCCACCTCCTAGTGTAATACCCTTGATCAAAGTACTAACCCTGAACAAATGAATCAGGCATTGAAAGCAGCTGTACGCTGCAAGATGCTTTAGAGAAAGGCATCAGATAAATTAATAAATAGCATGACTGGTCATACGACCGTGAAGAGTTGGATTAATCCTTTTCTTTTAACTGTGCTTCTCATAGAGTGAATTTCTTTCATTTCCACAACATTTTTTAAAGGTTAAGACGCCAGTGTTGCGAAGAAGTGTGTAGAGCCGTTACTTCACGTTTCCGATCGCTCTCGTTAAGTGATTTATGATTAGTGTATGTTTATGAAGTAATGAAAGAAAAGCATTGGTTCAACAAATAAGCTGTCCAGCAGGTGGCGTAGTGGCCAGAGCTGCCTCCTTTACGCTTGATGGCTTGGGTTTGAATCTCACCTCCTGCTACAGTACCTGTGAACACGCTACTACTCACCCTGAACTAATGCAGTAAAAATTTCCCAGCTGTAAAAATGGGTAAATCAGTGTAAGAAGCTTTATTTCACCTGATAAATGATTAAATGACTTCCACATAAACGTTTGGGCCAGCTGGACCTTACGAGACGTTTCTAGCCGTGGCTTGTCCTCCGTTGCATCATCTTATATTCCTTTCCAGCCGTCAGCATGCGGGATGCTGGGCCATGTGGACAACTGCTAACAGTACATCAAGACCTCAGTGTTGAAGAGTCCTCATCTGTGTGTGTAAACATGTAGAAATTCATGCAGAGCACATGTTCCCTGACACCGCATTTTGTTCTGCACGTGGTGCACTGTGCCAAACGCGCACACGCTCTCTGAAACCACGGCACTGCAAGCCGGGGCCTAACCTGACGACACAGGGCCCAGGGCTTGGAGAAGGAGGGGACACACCCAGGACGGGATGCCAGTCCATCATAAGGCACCCCGCGCAAGACTCGAACCCCAGCCCGCCAAAGAGCGAGACCTGGCCGAGTCCGCTGCACCACCGCGTCCCCCCCCTGTACCAAGCACAATTTCTTAAAAACAGATTTCCTGCTTGTGTGTATTGGATGGCTCATTTTTGTTTGAGCATCTTTTCCCCGTCTCCATGCAATGGGGACTTTTCCGTTCGGCCTCCCTGGGGCCGCGATGGCGCATCTGAGAACCCAGCTTTCCGGAATTCTCCTTAGAACGAGCAAGACCTCGCAGCGTGACTCATCCGGTGAAGAAGGGGAGACCTGGGAAGTGCCTGTTCCCCCGACAGCGGGGGTTTATTTTCCCGTCAAAGGTAACAGCCGGATGCGTTACGCTGAGCGCCTCGTCGTCACTCAAATTATAATCAATCCTTCGAGCTGCTTTTTTGTACCCAGTGATCCTGCATAAGGGCTTCAAAGAGCAATTTCAGATGCATACAGACAAAATCCTTTCCATTTAAATACTCGTCTTGACCATAAGGATGTGATGTTTGCAAACATGATAAATGTTGTGTCATAATGGTGCTGTTCAGCAGATCGCACTGTGGGCAATGGGGCCGGGATATTACCACAATATATTACCGCACTTCAAGGAAATACATTAAAGGAAAATCTGTGCAGCACATAAATAATGCATGATGTTCCACTGTCTACATATATTAAGGACAGCTCAGACTTATTAAATGTGGAGGCCTCCGATGAACCAGTGTGTTACCAAGGCACTAGACAGGGCATAATCCAACTAGGATGTAAATGGAGATAAATAAATAAGTAAATGAATTAGAAAGCGCCTACAGGAAGTCACACACGCGGACGTCTAGAACAATTGGTCGTGTCTGGGTACCTGCCAGTGACACGGCGTGGCGTTCGATTGTTCAGAAGAGAACCGTGCACCCAGACAGCCGGGATATGACCCAAACCCTATGTAATGTAAATGTAATGGAAATGGAAATGTAAACACATTTATATAAATACAGTAAAAGTAAACGCAGTACCAGGGCAACAGGTTACAGTATTGAACCGGCTGCAGTTACAGACAGTATCCGGATTACGAACCAGTTACGTGTCCTCGGTATGTCCTTAAGTCGAATTTGTACATAAGTCAGAACAGCTAGGTATGCTGGGTATCTAACGTCAGTTTGTCAGATGTTTGACTTAGTATGTCATATATCATGTACCCTTCTGTGCATAAAAAACATTAAAGAAACACTTCCGGATACAGTAAAACATCTTCAATGTAACAATTCAATAATAATAATAATACAATGTAATTATGTCATGATAATAATATAATAATAATAAATGTAACTACAGTTTTGATAATAGAGAGACATAGAAAGAGATAATAAATGTTACTACTGTGATGATGAACGGAGGACACGGAGGAGGCTGGACCCAAATGCAGGATCGTTTATTTAGAATCAAAGGACTAGACGTGTTCCTGTGGTCGGGGACGGGCGAACGGTCGGTCGGTCGGTCGGTCGAACCGAACAGAGGCGAGGATCTGAAATCGTGGTCGAGGGACGAGGCGGGTGGTCGTTATCAAAGAGACGTGGAATGGGACTGGGAACGATGAGGGGCGGGACGTGGAAGAGCAAAGCGAGGCGGGTTGGAGAACACAGAGGGGATGGTTGTTGTGTGGAGTGAGATTCCGCAACTGGGAAGAGGTTGAGAAGTGTCTTTTATAGCCGAGAGAGAGAGATGTGTGTGTGAAAAACACTGAAGAAACTTTCGTGTTCACTTCCCCAACCAATGTTCGTTGGCGTTTCACCTTTTTCCAATCTCTTTATTATTCCCACTTTAATTTCAGTCGCGATCGTTTCCCTTTTCTTGGATGCATCACCATGATCACTTCACTTGCATCACATTTACGCTTTGGTGCCATGGTTAGGAGGGTAAAAACAAAAAAATTAAAGCTGAATACAGTAACACAGGAGACATCGTTAATGGGAAAAGAAGGAAGTCCGTCCTCCCTCGCGCGCCCGCGAGCCGACAAACTGCTGTAGACGCCCAATGTTTTGATACGCTTTGCAAAGTAGCGCCCGTTTATTGTTACGAACAATTATATTTACAGTAACTCTCATTTTTAATACAATAAGCTTAATTAAGTTTTCATTTGATTGTTACTTAAGGGTGACAAAAAAATTGACTTCTGGTCAGTAAGGGGGTGGTTCGTAACTACGGGTCGTACGTAAGTCGGATGTTCGTAACTCGGGGACTGCCTGTATTTTAAATTGCTCCTTTAACTCTAAAGGATCCAACCTCAATGGTGGGGTGAACCTCACCTCACCTTATGGACCACTCTGCTTGTGGACCGCTGACCGTCCTAATCAGCAGAACCGTTTGTGGGAACGAGCGGCTGGACAGACCTTCAGTTAAAGCTCAGTTAAAGGCACCCCAAGAAGGACTCGAACCCTAGACCCACCGGAGAGCGGGACCCGGCCAAACCCACCGCCCCCCACCCCCTCCGTTTAGTACAGATGGGTGAAATTAGCGAAAATGCTAGAGGACACCGGACCGCACAGGCCTTTATTTCATAACGATCATTACATACAATAATAAGCAAAGTGACACCAGAGATGTTGGAAGACTAAATGTGGGACGAGACTGAACACGATCAAAGGATGTATTTTGTTTTTTAAGAACTTGGTCTTTTTTTAAACTTAAATGGGAAATCATCAGGCACTTTCCCTTTCCATTAACTGTCCCGGAGAAGCGTGCGTTGCGAAACGAAGATGCATTTCATGTCGGTGACATGCGATTTTTCGACACGAGCCGCCGAGCAGCATCGAGTCGCCGGGCTGAGAACCATTTGCCTATTGAGTTAGTGAACTTTTTGCAGAAAGTACGAACTTTTCCGCAGCGGCTTGCTGATGATCTCGGGCACATCAGCGTTATTCTGAGGCTAATGTGCTGTGCTCGCTGAGAAGCTGGAGGCCCCACAAGTGTTTACCAACAGTCTCATTGATTTCCATGAGACCAATAGTGTACAGTAATTACTCTGAACACTCCGTCCAAAACAATAGATGTCACAGGACATGAGGGAAAGGGACTCTGTCTGGGACGTTTATGAAATATGTCTCCTGGAGCTGAATAACAAAAATAAATCAATTTAAATATTATTTTATCATAGTGCTGTTTATTGTAATCAGAATAAATCTCAGATTTACTGTCCAGAATGCAATAATAACAGTAGTAATTATTATAATACAATAATTATTATAATAACTAAATTATGGTTAATGGAACAATCCAAATGAATTTTTAATTCACACTCTGTAAATGCCAGTTGATTGCAGGAAAGACGGGACTTCGCTGCTCTGCAGCCATTCCGTCGCAGGTTCCAGTCTCAGGAACCTTTGGTGAATTCAGCAAAAATTAATATGGATTATGTTGTGGTAATGTGACTCATGTGGACCATTAACTGCCGGGGAAGAGGTGCTGATCCCAGCAGAGTACAGAAAAGAGTCGCCGATATAAACTTGATGAACATATTGGACTGTTTGATAATATCTTCCTCGATGTGGCATCGCTACCTCACTCATGTTACATAGAAACGAGACATGTCCTCGTGTCCCTTCGGAGAAGTTTGTAACTAGAAACGTGTAAACCCAGTCATAATGACATTATTTTTAACTAATTTTTGGAAACTTTTTTCCTTTTTTCTCTTGTCTCAATAATAATCCTGTGAATGTATGAATTGTAATTTACCCTGAAATTGAGAAGGGTTTTATTATCTTGAAATTGGCTCCTTAAATTGGCCTTTTCACTGAACAGCTCAACCAGCAGCTTTTTGTTCAGATAAGCATTTGAGTAAATTTGTAAATATTAATATTTATGAACACATAGCAGCATATTTTCTCATATTTATTCCACATGTAGGCGTTATTTATGGCCTATACCCTCTGTTAGTCTGTGTCGCTGGTCTAAATCACGAGTTAGTCTGTATTGCTGATCAGATACACCACTGAAGTTGTGAAGCTCTGTAACTCCCACCCATGTTCCTCCCATCTCCAGCTCAGCTCCAGCTGTCTCATGGCAGTGACTCCATCTGACCTGACAGGCCACGGGGTGTGGGGCTCCGCTGGCTGCTGGGGGGAGGGGGGGTGGCCAATAACGCCCTGCTGCGCTGTCAGCGTCAGTCTTCGGAGGGTCCGCTAACACGCCGGCCGGCGCTGGACAGGACGCTGCCCACCCTCACATGAGCCCACATGTTCGCCGGCAGCTCCTCCTAGGCCCCCCCACCCTCTGCCTCCAGTGTCCGTGTCCCTCCGCCCACCGCAGGGGACAATTACCTTAATGAGGCAAAAAGCGGGAGCGCGGCGGGGCCCGGATCGCGACCGCAGAGCGCCGCTGCTGACGTGACACACCCATTCCACTGGCGAGGACATTTCATTTCCTGCTTCCCTAATGAGCTGTGGTGCAGCGCACAGCAGGCGATGGGGGGGATGCGGCAGTGGGGGGGGGGCACTGCTCCTAGACAGAGATAATGGGGGAGCAAATAGTGGCCCAGGAGACTGCGGCAGCTCTGAACACAGATACGGTCACAGCTCTGCTCGCTACGGCAGCACCAAGTGACGCCGACCGCCACACCCGACCCAGGAGCCGGTGTCTCCGTCCGCCAACATAACATGGAAGTGAAAATATGAGGGCAGCATGTCATATACTCTCTGGACAGCAGGTGGCATAGTGGTCAGAGCTGCCACCTTCCACCTGAAGGGCCATGCTCTGAATCCCACCTCCTGCTCTTGTACTCTTGATGAAGGTCCTTACCCTAAATTAATATGGTAAAAATTACCCAGCTGTATAAATGGGCAAAATGTTGTAAGTTGATTAATATGGTAAATCACCATGGAGAAAAGGGTAAAAAATAAAGGTAAACATCAGAAGCAGGTACCCATGAGGAGCATTACAGAGCCGGGATTCGCCGGATCAGTCAGAATGCTGTCACTCAGCTGGGCTCGGGTGAAAATTACCTGGAAATCTCACCTGTCATTCATAGGTATTCTAGAATATTCTGTGCCTAATTCCAGGAAGTCTGCCTTGCTCGCTTTTGGTGACAGTATGAACTTTTGTCATTCAAAACTTGAAACCTGCCTGCGTCACGGTAAAAGCTCACTACAAAAATAACACCTTTTTCGCTGCGTTAGCCATAAACAAAGACACGAAATAACACGCAGCGAGCGAGCGAATGCTAATTATATTCAAAAACGGATAATATTTTCGAAGAGCTGCTCGTGTTTTGG